>NW_009637441.1:21537-68820 GCF_000690535.1 Cariama cristata | reverse complement strand
CCAACCTAAATGATTCTATGACTCTATGAATAGGCTAAATTTTCTTGAGGAAAAAAGAGAGCCATTATACATTTATTGGAGGTGATATAGAATAATAAACGTTTAAGAACAAGGCTGTGGATTACTTCACTGAAAACTGCATTTAATCAAGATGTTTCAACAACTGTAATTGTCACAAAGACACTGCTTCTCCTCCAACATTATCTTTTCATATAACGTTTCTTATCAGGCTAATTTCTGATGATTTTGTCGGGAAATGCATTTTCCTTTAGGCAACTTCTCCCAGCAGTGGTCAGCACATATTAAATCAGAGCTGGAAAATATAGACAGTTTACATAAAATTAGAGCTGTAGTGTAATAGGTATTTTGTATGTATTATACTGAGGCTGGGATTCTAACAGATACTATATTAGAATGTATAATTATTTTATTGCTAAATCTCCATTCTAAGCAGAAAAAAGGGAAGACAAAATTAATTTAATTTATTCTAAATATTCAGTATTTTTTCCACTTGATAAACTGTGCCCACAAAATTAATGGAGATTCATTTCACTCTTAAAATTCTCCTTTTAAGTTTGGAATTATATATGCTGTTACAAATTTTAAGCCAAATTAAGAAACTGAGGGTGTTTTGATTTGGAAAAGAGATTTATTCAGAACTATTTAAAAGCTTGTCAATAAAACAATAAATAAAATATTTAAAAATATTATATGACAATATACTGTTATTCTTCTAACACCTTGATATAACATGATTCCCACTCTGCATTGTAATTGTCATGTTATGAAATAATGTGAAAATAATTAAGAACTTACATAGATTAAAATTAAAATATTCAAAGCCCAAATTAATATTTCCCCAAAAGAGTTTGGATATTTTTTTTTTTTTTACAGCAAGGCAATCTGAAGTGTTTTTTTTATCACCAGTATCTTTTTGGTGCATTTGCAATGGCAAATCCCATATCCAGGATATGCCTACTAATGCATCACATATGTTCGGGAAAGACGGTAAAGGAGAAATTTAATTCATCGCTCATCCTGTCCCTAGAATTTCAGCTGATGACCGGCAGAGCTAGCTAGCAGGCACACACTGGAAGAGCTTTAACCTGTGACACCACTGCTATTTCAGACCTCAGCTTCCCCCACAAAAGTTGAACAAGTAAATTTATGTCAATTTTACTGTCAAAAAGAAGATTTGGATTTTTTAACATATGCTAACAGGAGCATATTATTAAATATACATATAGCTATTAATAGCTGAATTCTCAAAATAGCAACGATATCTTGAATACAGCTCATGGAATACAGCTCAAGCTGGCACAATTTTTTTCGCCTATGCAGTATAATGTTCCAGCTGAGCTAGACTTGCTCATGTACACACTGTATCTCTCTCTCTCTCCAAATTACAGCAGTGTATTTGCATTCCGGTAGTATTACTTGAACAATAAAGTATTGTTCAAGGTGAAGAGGAATATCATATAGCTCATATTGAAATATATAGCTAATTGTAGGATGCATCTCTCCCTCCTTTTCCTTCTGAACTTCACATTTACAATGGAACGAAAACACGCACATGGGCACTTACTGTACATGTGCTATAAATCAAGACCGTGATTTACTGTATCTGTGGGGAAGGAACTGTTTCTAGTTTTATGTTTGAATAAATGAAGGGGTCCTGGTGCAACCCATGAATGCTACTTTTATATTAATAAATGCCCTTTTGTTTTAGCTCTGCCTCGTGAGAGTTTTAGAAAGCGATCAGAGTTCAGACCCAAACCCTGCCACTGAACACTAAACAGATATTTACGGCCAACGCAGCATACCTATCACTGGTGTCTGCTGTGGCTGGCACATAGCACTAAGTCGTTTATATCAGCACTTGCTGGTTACTCAGAAATTTGGTTGCTATGTGTTGATATTGAAATTCACACATTTCCAACTGTCTGCTTTGAGTAAATCTTTTTTTCTGACTTCCCTTGGTAGATTCCCATCTCCTGCATAGGGAGCTATCGCTGCCTTTGGTAGAGAAGACATCAGAGGTATGGCCAGGAGAAGAAACAGAAATAAAAGGAAGCTTTTTGTGTTGATTTCAGCTCCTTGGGTCAGTGGTGGATGATCCAAGTAAAGGCTGCTCCAATAATTTGTAACAACTGAGGGAGTTGTAAATATTTGCACACCAATCCCTCTTTCAACTGCAAAGAAAGAGCTGGTTGGACTTAAAAAGGAATGAAAATAGAAGTATACTTAAGGAGGTTCGGCAAATCTTAGTTGAAGGAAAACTGCAAAAGTAGGACAGAAAGCTGCAGAGGTATTATCAAAAAGTGACACTATCATGGTTGCACACTGACTTCTTTTTGATGAAGTAAAAACTTGGTAGATTCTGATGTCTGCAAAATAGTCAAACTCTCAGATTTGGTGTAAAAACAAATGGAAATACTCTGTATACAACAGAAGTAACTACACCGGTTGTGATTTGAAGCTAAACATATATAGACGTTTTCGTACAATGTACATGCTGGCTGCTGTTAGCAGTTGTGATGACTCACATACTGGCCCCAATGGGAAGACCATTGCATAGTTTTATTTGGGGAGAAAACACAGGCCATATCTATGTTTGTGACAATTCCCAGCTGACTTCCCTGCTAGTGACAGAAATAATTAGCATAAATAGATTTTTAGCTCTTTAATGCCTCCAACAGTATATTGCAATGAGAATACATTCCCAGAAAATCATACAGTTTGTTATAACATTTTTATGTTTTATATGTGATTTATTGCTACTTATTATTTATTATGCCTTCTACTATTATGAATATATTTGCACTGAAATACTCTTTAGGGAAGGGTTGCCTCAAAGTGGAAAATGAAGTAACTGTGAAGTGAGTGTTCCCTGCACACAATATACCTATTACGTAGTCAGACTACACCTACTGCATTTCAATGTATAGCTCTGTGATTTGTCTTACTTCTTAACCAGTTTCTAACTATGGAATTGACAAGTTCAATGGCAGGGCTGCCTGCCAGCTGTGATGTACAATAAGGTAAAGGTCTGTTTAGATGAAAAGTTTTCACCTGAAATCTTTGTGTGTGCAACAAATGTACTTGTCAAATCAGACTTCCCTGCATGAGCAGAGTAAATAGGTAGAGTTAAATGGTTGCAAATGACTGATGGAGTGATTGGCCAAGCAAGTGCAAAATGAGGGACTATTTCACAGAATGTGACCCCATGTATATAGCCCATATAAGTGTGTGTGAACACCCTTCATCACAGGAAGGACAGTAATTTTGGCTTACTAAACCTTCAGCTCTGTGACAGACCTGGTTTATCGTCTCCGTCACAGAATGCTTTGTGGTACTTTCACTTACGCAGCCACCTTTTCTGGTGCTGGAAAAGTACAGAGCGTTACGCTCTATGTGCTTTTTGACTGGTGATAATGAAAATGTATATTGTACTATCTATTCATAACAGGCACTTAAAAGTGAAATCATTTATACTTTGGCACCGCTTTGCAACCAGAAGTTCAAGTTAGGTAGCTCTGTTTAAATGAAGGGAAAAGAAATTCTTGCTAGAAATGTTGAATTCAGCAGTGGAAAGGCCAAGAAAACAGAGAAATCTGCTCTTTAACTGTCCTTGTCCGTTACACAACAGACATTAAAAGGTACAGATTTATTTCTCTGAAAAATCTGACCGTTAAAAAGGACAGTGTCGTGGCATTTGATATATATGAACAGGTTCACTAGTGTTCTCTGGTCGCTTTTTGCTGCTCTAGTAAGACAAAACAGCCATAAACCCAGCCAGATTTACAGCTGCTTTGTTTGCTAGAGCAATGAAAAAGCAGTCAGGGTGTCCCAGTGAAAACGACCCATATGCTACGGCCTAGATTCTCAACAATAGGAACCTAAATCCACATTTAGGTGATTAAATAAGTGGCCTGCTTTTCTGAAGTGCTGAGCCTACTTACGTCCCACTGAGCCATTAAAGAAGAAAATTGAGTTTCTTTTCTGATGTGCGAGACTCTACCTGCAGTGGCTGTGCTACGGCCTAGATTCTCAACAATAGGAACCTAAATCCACATTTAGGTGATTAAATAAGTGGCCTGCTTTTCTGAAGTGCTGAGCCTACTTACGTCCCACTGAGCCATTAAAGAAGAAAATTGAGTTTCTTCTTTTCTGATGTGCGAGACTCTACCTACAGTGGCTGTGGTGTCAGGCTGCACCCAGGGGGTGAACCACACAGACTGACACTTTTGAAGATGAGGCTTGTAGATGGCAGAGCAGGTCTGCATCTGGTATGTGATGTGAAAAGCAAGGGATGCCCTGTCGTGTTTGTGAAAGAGTTGGATGAGGTGTACCCCTACATCCAGGGGTGTGTGGAGAAGAGCCGTTTAGGTGATACGCACTTGGCACTTGAGACGTGATAGTCCTGATTCAATGCTCAGCAGCCTGGAAAATCAGAATGTGCCTGTGTGAGCCTAAAAGTGGATTTATGAGAGTAATTAATCCTAATAGAAAATACATGTTGTTAACAGCAAATGGTGATTCCTTGAAGTTGGACAAGAAAATGTAACACTACATCAACATGTCTTTGCTTCCACTGTGCGTGTTTTTCAGCTATGCTCCTCATTGTGCTGATTTCTGTGAGGCTGAGAAGGATTTCTCTTGATTCTAGAGAAAGAAGGAAAGCTACACCTTAATTAACAGATAAAGAAAGAAATGGATGTTGCAAATGCAGAGAAAAACAAAGATAGATTGGATTTTGGACCTTTTCCAAATTTGAAAGCCATCCTTTAGGCAGAGGATGTAGAAGGGATAAAAACAAAGTAAAAACAAAACAAAAGCAAAAAACATGGCAGTGGTGCTCCTTTAAAATTATTAACTATTTTTAAGTCCTTTACTTTGGGAGTGCAATGGGCTGTACTATTAGCTTTTGAGGCCAAAATAGAAAGTTGGAGGCAGAGCTGGTTCTGAAACAGATTTCTTACAGCCAAATCAGAAAGATTTGTTGCAATATGAACTTCTTGCACTATTGAACTTCTCCTCCTACGCGTTAAAGGACCAGATTTGTAACTTGTTAAGATCGGTACAGAAAAACAGACTTCAGCTGAGTGCAGTTTATTTATATCAGCTGAAGATATGATTTTCTCTGCTAATTTTTCCATTTTGTATCAGTGACAATAGACCAACAATCCAAGCATTCTAGAATTTAAGATATGCAGCCTACATAGGGAGCTTGATTTTGCAACCAGTCTTCAGCTGTAAGCAGAAGGCAGAGAATGTTAAATTAAATACCTTGATTTTCTATGGATTTCTGAGGGAAGGCAGAATTTTTTTGTTCCTTTGTATTTAAAACTAATTTCTAATTTTCAACATCATGGAATCATTTTTAACTGAAAAAGGAATGTAAGATCTTGATTTGCCAAAATGCACAGTAAGTAAGGAGGAAAACATAAGCACAAAACACTATAACTGTAAATTCTAGACTTCAAGTGTTTTATTTAGCTATGATTGTTCAAATAAGTCAAATGGTAATGTTTAATCTCACTACTGTAATCTGATAGACTGTAACTTAAAAATGGAGTTTATCACACTATAGCCTGTCACTGAAACAAAATCTAGTACGCTTGTTCTAATTCAGAAGGTTGAGATAAAGGCCACGGTGATTCTTGAAACAAATGCATTACAAAATTGTAATGATTCTCCACTGAACATTTCCTGAAGCAATTTTTATGCTTAGCTGAGACATCTCAAAAAAGATTGAGCAGAAATTTCGACTTGTAAATGGAGAAGAGCACAGTCAATTTTAAATTGAACAGTTCATAAAAAAAAAAACCAACAGAAAAACGTCTAAACCGATGTCCCCACCCCAAACAAACCCCTCACCCAGTCTCTTCTTTCACATGCTTTGAAATGTGGTGTTCAGTAGCAGTTAAATCTCAAATGCTTCCCTTTCAAATATCTGGTCTGGGAAGCATGGTTCTGAAATATTTGATCAGCTTCTATTAGAGCCAAGAATCCCCTTAGTATCTTTGCTTCGAAGATGGAATTAGATCAGAGCGACGGGCAGGGGAAGCAAACATGTTACTGTTCCACATGCACTCAATCCCCTTACAGATCATCCTCCGGGGGATTTTTCCATATGGTTCCTAACCTTAAACCAGCCTTTCCAAAAGCTTTCATCTGTAGCAGAATGGGATATCACAATATGTGTGTTCACCCTCAGGAGACATGGCAAAGTTTACTAGGCATTATTGACCTGCAGTGTAATAATGTCCCTCAAGACTGACCTTTAAAGCTTTCAGTTCTGAGTAAGTAAGACTAGCTGGATCTTTTCTATGTCTCTGGGAATATTATAACTTTTCATAAAGCTATGTATAAAGGATACTGAAAAAAGGCAAGAGGAAATTGCCACCTTCTCCGAGACAGGCCTGCAAGGCACGCACGTACTTCACTTACACAAATCTCTCCTCTTTGTTAAGCTGGTTGGTTGGACTGGTATTGCCAACATCAATACAATTTTGACAATGGTAGGAAGGAACAATCTGGCTAAGTAATATCTTCATTCTTTCGTTTCAATAAATAAAATGAGGATTAACATACAGCTATACTGGATCCGTAGTTGGTGTCCATTGGCTAGCTAATTTGAATTCGATGGAGCTAAAAAGCTTTAAATTAGTTGAGAACCTGAACTCTAGTTTAGATTGTAGGAACAATTTTCTGCATTACTAAAGGCTTTTTAAAAATAAGAATTCCATTATTTTGCAAAATTAGAGAAATATAAAATTTTCATAAGGTGCAGTAAACTACAAGACCTATCTTGTTTTCTCTGGAGGTATATTTTTCAGGCCAGAGATGTCTAATAAGTGGTCTAATGCCCTTCATCTCAGTTTAAAAGACAGACAAGCAGGGTTCTAATTTTAAAATGAGACAAGACTTGTAGCAGAATTTTTCAAGAACATCTAAGCCATTTAGAATCACAGCTGATGGAAATCTTCCATTTTGAATAGTCTGGTCTTGTGGTTTCACAGAAATGGATCAGGGTATATATGACAGGGGAGGGCTACTGGGAAGGAAATATTTATTCCAGCACTTTCTTCCTACAATGTCAGTGGAGTTTATTTATTTATAAAGAAGAAACTGGATGCCCCTTCATAGTCTTGTGTCTCTCAGTGATATTGACATTTACAACATGTGCTGAAGTTACTTCTCACATCAACCATCAACTGCTTTACCAGTTAGTGCATGAACTCAGAATGTTAATCATAAAACCAAAATCCTTTAGGTATTTTATACCTAGAATATTTTACAGAATATGCTTTAGGTGTCCTTGACATAGCAGGAAATTATATCTACAACAGCTTAAGAAAGACAAGTCTACTTTTTATTTTTCCATGTCAACATTTCAAAAAACCTGGGGAAAAATGATCCCCAGAAAACCAGAATCAGATTCAAACAAGAGAATATTATTAATAATAAGTCCAGAAGCACCTGTCAATCTTTTTTTCCAAATTTGATCAGAAATACTTGACCTTGCAGAGAATTCAAAGTTAACCCTAACTACACAGAACAAGAAGAGAAGGGTATTTCCTAGAGAACACTTGAGTGCAGTTCTGTTTCATTAAAACTTCACCTTATGCTTTAGCACATTTTAACTATCAGAAATACCAGGAAATAAATCTGTGCCTCGAACTGTGTGATATATGTGAAAGAGCTTGATAATTTCCATCAGGATCCTAATAGACAAATACCCATATCATGAAACAGTTACCTATTAGAAAATCCAAGGAATGAAAAAAGAATGGGAGCTGATGCCCTTAAAATGTTCCCTCAGAAGACTGGCTGTAGTAAAGAGCTCCTGTAAGGTTATCTCCTGTAAGACCTGGTGGAGAGCAACATTGTGTGCATACTGATGGCTCAATGGCACATGGTACTTGAAAATCATAGTTTAGGAATCACAATTTCACACTCAGATATTGCTTTAGCAAACTGCATTTTTCTCCTTTTCCATTTCTTCCTAAATAGCTAGTATTTTTTTCAGCCCATGCATTATTTAAGTAAATAGTGTAAAGGAATTTTTTATGGTCGTTAAGCTGTTCAAATCTGTATTGCTAACATATTTCTTCTTCTGCTGGTCTGATTCTATAAATTCCAGTCGTAACAAATACTTCTTCATTCAAAGCTAAACCTCTTTCTTATTAAATGATTTAGATGAGTTGATTTTTTTGGGGGAGGAAGAAGCCCTACCCTCTCTATAACTCCAAATCTCAAGCACTAATAATCCATCTTCTCTCTTTCAGACCATCAGCTTCTAGGCGAGGTCTTTTAATTTGGCAACTCAGAAAAGTACTATGATGTGATGAGATCTGATCATAATTCCTTTTAACCTGAGTCTCTCTGGTCTGGTGAGCCTCAAGTTTTGAAATGAAAGATAGCACAAGAACTCAACAAACAGAATCATCACTACTACCAAAAGCAAGTAAGAAAGATATTGAAGTTAACAAGTGCAATAAAAGTTTGCATTAGAAATCAGTTACCACTGAGTACCACTGAACGGGTAGTTTTCAGCAGGCTAGCAGCTAGATTACCTCCCTAAGTGAATATAGGTTATAAAGCCAGAAAGCCTTGTTATGTCAATTTTCTTGCTGGCAATGCAATCATGTTGAATACCTTTCTCCCCTTAGACAGTTAACACTGTTCGGGAAAGAGCCATTTTCTTATTACCAAAACCCAGCATCCAAGGCTAATGCTTCAATAACACAAAAAACTTTCCTTACTTGCTGTACATATTGATGTTTCTGTCATTACAAGGGGAGTGATTTTGTCAGCTGAGTTAGAGATGACCCAACATTCTCTTGTGAACGAACGTTCTTATTATGGTTAAGAAAACTCCAGATCAGTTCAGAAATCAGTCCATTAGCTGCAAAGTTGTGGAAGGGAAGAATTTGCAATAGGAACTGACAGCTGCCTTTTAAGAGAGAAACTGGGGAACACTCCTGAATGTAATTACTAAGGAAACAGCAGTCTGCAATCTCAGTTCCTTGAGAACTGTTCGGTGGCACAGCAAGACTTGTAGAGTGCTTTTTCTTGCCTTTCGGTGACTGGAAACGTGGCTTAGCCGCTGCACATGGTCACTAAAAGACTCACAGTTAGCTTGCCCTCAGTGCACAAGTGTGTCCTGCTCATTATTGCTGCTGCTTAACATTTATTTTAACTGTGAGAATGATGCTAGGATGCCCTCCAGCCCAGCTCCCAAACCTATATAGTGGCACTATAGCGTCACTCTCTGCAAAGCTAAAAGCATGGCCTCTGCCTCTTCTCCAGTTAAGTTCATTGGTCAGGAGATGACTATTAAAGTACCAAGATATTCCTCCGACTCACAGAGGACTGAGTTATTTCCAAAAGATTTCCAGATCTTAGACAGCATACTGACAAATATCTGCCTTTGGAGGTCCAGTGTAAGCCCCAAGCACTCTTGTGTGGAAACCACCTCATTTCTGGTTCCCTGTTCAGCTAAGGCAGTTAAGCAACTGTTCCATCACATGTCATGGAGATGTCACATTATTGTCCACATGAAAACTGACTGGCCCAAACCAGACTCCTGACATCCCACCCCTCAAATTCATGCTCAGAAAAAGTGTTAGGAGGTGAGGAATGCAAGTGTGAATCCCCTTGTGTTACGGACAGTCCTGGCTCACAGACATCTACATGAAAGGAAACCAGGAGTTTACCCCTTTGGATTTGTACTTTTGACTAGCCGATTCCTTCCTGAGGTGAGGCTATGAGCTTTTGAATCATTCTTCTAAGGCAATTGGTTCTCTCATATTATATAGGAGCACAGCTCTTAGCTCTGGACTTTGGATCATACTTATGGGGGGAAGTTCTTTTCTTTAAAACAGGCATTGTGCTGTCTAACATACATATAGCAAAGTTTTTGGGGCATGCCCTTGGGGAACCAAAGGCTTAGGCATCTTTGACTTCAGTTGTCATTCAAAGTCAGTAAGAAGCACATTTAAATCTGGAACAAGTACCACTGTGGCACTTTGGGGCTAAACCTGCGCACGGGTTCTGCTTCTAACATTACTGAAGCAAAACATAGTACACTATCTGTTAAAGACTTTTCCCAACAAAGCTCAGAAATTGGAGGAGTACTTTTTCTCACAGCTGCATCTGGCTCAGTGTAAAATTCATAAGCGAGATGCACACTTGTGAGGGATGCATTCTGCGGGATGATGCCTCTTTTTCAATTCGTCATTATGTGAATATACACAGCAAATGCATTCCTTTTCTGTAGCAAACCATTCTTACAGTTTGACTTTTTGCCCATTTCATTATATCCCTGCTATGAATGGATGGAAAAAAATGTGTGTTCTCCAAAGAAGGGTGTGGTGATGCCTTTGACCTATGATTTCCAGGGACCATAGTTTGAGAAACCCTGGAATATGGAATATTCATACACAGTTCCTGCGGTGTCCCTAGATAAAGCTTCTCTTTAATGTTTGATGATGCAATTTCCAAATAGTCTTTTAGTGGAAGACTGTTGGTGTTTGGATCTAATTTCATATAAAGAATAGGGCCTCAGAATGCTTTTACTGGAGTTTGTTCCGTCTCCACCCAAAGAAAATTAACCTTTTTTTTCCTGCTAAAGTCCTCTGTAGAATCTCTGTATCTGTTCACAAGTATATATTGTAGATGACCTAGTCTCTTGCTTGGTGAAAGACAATATATAAATGCAGTATTTTTATTACAATCACAGCATATATTTTTAAAAAGCATGGTACTAAGATACATTAGTGCAAAACCGTTATTACAACAGAAATATATATTTTTAATGAGCCCTGAAACCAATATAACAGCAATTACTGATGTAATTCACTACCATAATAAAGTAATTTATTTATCGTAATAAATTATCTCAGAATTAGAAAATAAAATATTGTTTCAGCTACAGTCTGTCAGAGGGGGCAGATTTAAGCATTCTGCTTTATATGAGACACTGGAACAGACAAATCAGGCAATTTTATATTAGATAATTAAAGACCTTTTGAAAGTCAGCCACATTTGGAAGAAAGAAAAGAAAATGTAATTCCCAACAGAACTGAGAATCCAACTTCCTCTTTAGAAAAAAGAAAAAGAAGTCTAAACGAGAAAGAATTTTTTTTTTTCCTTTTTTCTTTTAGGTGAAGAAAAAACAAGTGTAGATCCTGGATTCGAAGGATTAAGTTATAAAAAGCCCCTCAGACTGACCTCCAGTATTTTGGAAGAAAGCCCAGTGTGTAATGAGGGAGTAAGAGAAAGAGAAAGATGGAAAAAAACAACATTTTTTTTTTATTTGTACACTTAAAGTGCCTTCAGAGACTTTATCTGGGTATGCTGGGTAAACACCACAATGGAGTTATACCAGTAGTCTCCCTTCCCACATGTTTAAATTATGCAACAAATGTTTGATTGGTGGCTTCTTTGTACTGAAAAGTGCCTGATCACTTCATCCCCCTGGTAAAAGAGAACATTACTTAAAGGGAAGTGAGTTAGAAAGTAAAACAACAACACACAAAAATTTGGCAGCAAAATCACTGTGAGAAATTGAAGCATCCTCTCTAACATAAGCAAGCAACCCTGAGAATTGGAAGCAAAAGATTTTAGATAGCTTGGGAATTTGGCCGCCTCTGTGGCAGATACAGTAAACAGCTTCAGAAATGATTGTGTATTTCTGCTAATCACTTCTGCCATAAGATAACATCTAAATTGATATTTTGTGTGCGAGAAGTGAAACTGCTTACTCCTGTTCCCTATTTTCTGTCATTTTTGCAGAACTGTGACTGTCAGCAGTGCACCCTGAGTGCAATAACGTTACAGCACATGGGCAAAAAGACAACTTTGAGACTTGCGTGCCCCCAAATGCAAGTCCTGTCTGAAATTCCTTCATGTTTTAAAATGATAAATGTTACTATCTTCTTTGTGCATCATCTAGTAAGAATGCAAAGAGTACAAAAAACCACAAACCCTGGTAGTCGAAGGTTACTTGGACCTTCCTCTTTTAGAAATATGCGCAGCTCTTGCTCTTTAGCTTGCTTTCTTATCACACTTCAATATGTAGTTCCATCACCGCCCTTTAGTGGTAATTCCATGACTTGGTGTTAGAATTGGCTTTGGTATTAGAACTGTTTTAAAACACTTCTCCCTCCTTTTTATTCACAGACGTACATTTCTGTTTGCACCCAGAGATTGTTACACCCCAACTTTGCTGATAAAATTATCAATGAGACCACACTGTAATTTCTATTGGTGATACAATACTTGTTAAAACCAGCTCCCATTTTGGGGAGCTAGAAGTAGTGTTATAACTAAAGATGTGAATAACCATTAATCTTGAGGTCAGATAAAAGTTTGCTCTTCACCAGGTAATGTAAAAACTCCCTCCCCCATAATACTGTTCCAGACCTTGGTTGTAGACATTCAGAAAATGTTGCCCTCTCTGTCAATGACCATTGTGCATGGAGCTCTGCCTGGGGATGGATGACGAGCTGATTGAGATTATGGGTCAGGATTAAAGGGAGGGCAGGGACAGGTGACATTATGGTGGGAGTCTGCTACAGACCAATCAACCAGGAAGACGAAGCGGACGAGCCCCTCTATAGACAGATAGGAGCAGCCTCATGTTCACAAGCTCTGGTCCTCGTGGGGGACTTCAGCCACCCCGGTATCTGTTGGAGGGACAACACAACATGACATAAGCAATCCAGGAGGTTCCTGGAATGCATCGGGGATAAGTTCCTTCTCCAAGTGACAGAGGAGCCAACGAGGAGAGGTGTTGTGCTGGACCTTGTTCTCACCAACAAGGAGGGACTGCTGGGGAGTGTTCACAAGCTCTGGTCCTCGTGGGGGACTTCAGCCACCCCGGTATCTGTTGGAGGGACAACACAACATGACATAAGCAATCCAGGAGGTTCCTGGAATGCATCGGGGATAAGTTCCTTCTCCAAGTGACAGAGGAGCCAACGAGGAGAGGTGTTGTGCTGGACCTTGTTCTCACCAACAAGGAGGGACTGCTGGGGAGTGTGAAGCTCAAGGGCAGCTTTGGCTGCAGTGACCATGAAATGGTGGAGTTCAAGATCCTTAGGGCAGTGAGGAGGGTGCACAGCAAGCTCCCTGCCCTGGGCTTCAGGAGAGCAGACTTTGGCCTCTTCAGGGAGCTGCTTGCTAGAGTACCATGGGATAAAGTCCCAGAGGGAAGAGGGGCCCAAGAAAGCTGGTTAATATTCAAGGATCACCTCCTCCAAGCTCAGGAATGATGGATTCCAGCAAAGAGGAAGTGGAGCAAAAATGCCAGGAGGCCTGCGTGGAAGAACAAGGAGCTCCTGGACAAGCTCAAGCACTGAAAGGAAGCCTACAGAGGGTGGAAGTAAGGACAGGTAGCCTGGGAGGAACATAGAGAAATTGTCCGAGCAGCCAGGGATCAGGTTAGGAAAGCTAAAGCCCTGATAGAATTAAATCTGGCCAGGGACATCAAGGGCAACAAGAAAAGTTTCTACAGATACATTGGTGATAAAAGGAAGACGAGAGAAAATGTGGGCCCTCTCTGGGAGGATATAGGAGACCTGGTTACCCGGGACATGGGGAAGGCTGAGGTACTCCACAACTTTTTTGCCTCAGTCTTCACTGGCAAGTGCTCCAGCCACGCCGTCCGAGTCGCAGAAGGCAAAGGCAGGGAGTGGGAGAATGAAGAATGGCTCACTGTAGAAGAAGATAAGGCTCGAGACCATCTAAGGAACCTGAAGGTGCACAAGTCCATAGACCCTGATGAGATGCATCTGCGAGTTCTGAGGCCAGTGGCAGATGAAGTAGCTAAGCTACTATTCATTATATTTGAGAAGTCATGGCAGTCCAATGCAGTTCCCACTAACAGGAAAAGGGGAAACATAACCCCCATTTTTAAAAAGGGAAAGAAGGAAGACTCGGAGAACTACAGGCTGACTGTCTCACCTCTGTGCCCGGCAAGATCATGGAGCAGATCCTCCTGGAAACTATGCTAAGGTACATGGAAAATAAGGAGGTGATTGATGACAGCCAACGCAGCTTCACTTAAAGGCAAATTGTGCCTGACAAATTTGGTGATCTGGAAGAGGATAGACTTAGATTAGATATAAAGAAGAAATTCTTCACGATGAGGACGATGAGGCACTGGCACAGGTTTCCAGAGAAATTGTGGATGCCCCATCCCTGGGAGTGTTCAAGGCCAGGTTGGATTGGGCTTTGAGCAACCTGGTCTAGTGAAAGGTGTCCCTGCCCATGGCAGAGGGGTTGGAACTGGATGGTCTTTAAGGTCCCTTCCATCCCAAACCATTCTACAATTCTATGACTCTGTGAAAAGAACTTTTTTCTTCCTGTGCTGCCTTCATTTTTCTTTACTAAGAAAGGCAGCAAGACTGAAATGATCTATTCATGGCTTGAAGGTAGTATCACTCATAGTCTAATGTTTTCTTCTGATACTATATTTTTTCTAAAGTTACAATTAGTTTTAATGCTCTGAATCTATCACAAGTATCACTTTTCTCTAGAAAAAGAAGAAAAATGTTGAAAATTGCCTGCCCAACCTGTATTTCACATTTTTGCCTGCACATAAATGGATGCTTACAGTTATTACCTTTACTAATTTTACAGGCGAATGTGTGATTTTAATGCTGAAGACAGGCTGCATATGATCTTCAACCACCCATTCTACCTGTCTCAGTGGTGAACATCAATGGCCTCTTTGGAAGAAGCACATCTAAAATGGGAACAGGTTTGTGTAAAAATCCTAACAGTTCACCCTTTCCCCTAGTGAAGTAATGGAGATTTTGACAAGGAATGGGGGAAAGATTCTCCTGAAAGCTGCTGAATGCTTCCATCAATGATACAGAAAGTGTCAAATCACATAAGGAGTAAATATGGAAAGTATATTCAATTCAAGCATTTTGGGAAGCAGAGAAAGAAAATACCCAGAGACCTGAGAAATAAGCTATATGGTGATAAAGGAGAGTAGAGGTGGATGTTTCCATAGGAACCAAAAGAATAGAGATTTGCCTATGTTCAGAATTACTTGCATGACATTTAGAAAGGGGTCAGGAAGATTCTTGATACAATTCTTCTTTTTCCTTACACTCTTGAAAACTCTTTAGATATTTGGAAAGTAAAAAGGGTTTGGAAAGTGGACAGGACTCAAGATTAGGGTAACTGCAAAGTAAATGCTGCCTCATTTACATGAGGTCTTCTATGATATCAAGAGTCTTTAAGTGCTAACAAATGCATGTGTATATAAGGAGCTGATGAGTACTAACTAGGCTACATGTGTCTTCTTATTGGGTCTGTGTGATATTGTGATATGGTACCTAACACTTTTGTCCTTCTGTGGAATGATGAGAAAGCAAACAAATCTCACCAAAGCAGAACTTGCCAGAGGAAATATTATCATTTTTATGTTTTTAGATGTACAGACTAAGAGCTTTTTTTCCTATAAGGGGATACTCTGACACACGTCCAGGCAGAAAAATGTAATTTCTTTAGAGAACAGAACCAAAATGCTTCCAAAGCCCAGATATTCAAGGAAAAGAAAGTATGTGAGATGACTCATAGTGGAAGAGATCTGGGGCTGAAAGCAGGCAAACAGCTAGATAGGAGTTAGCAATGCATTGCAGTGGCAATAAAAAGCAAGCTGATCTTGTGTAGCAAACCAATGGAACAATCATTCTGCACAACAGTATTGTTATTGTACCTCTCTGGTCACATCACACCTAGCCTATTCCCTTCAGTTCTACCACCTACAGCAAAGTACCAATAAATAAAGGGTTACAGCAATGGAAAGAGGGAGTTAAAGATGAGGAACAATTAAAAGGTCCCTACTGTTTTACTTAGCCAAACAGCAAATATGGAAATGGATGAGCTGATATATGACAAATATAATTATGAAACAGGGTGAGGAAATACTCCAAACTTAGAATAACATTATGGTTGAATAAATATAGGCTTCATATAAAAACAGTGTATTTTTTTAATAGAAGTATTTTCCCCATGGGAATGCCATCATTTTTATAGCAAACTTGGGAAAACACTGGAGAGCTTAAGTCAGAGAGCAATCATGCACTAGTAGTTATAAGAATGTATTTAGCATGTCTTTCTCATTTTGATTATTATTATACTATGAATCATATTAAGTTAAAAACAAGAGGGAGGGGAATAGTGAGTTACAGGAAAGAGAGAAAAGTGTAGTCATATGCTCCTCATCAGGTTTGTAAATGACTGCAAGAATTAATTTCTTCGTAATCAGGAATAAAATAAAAAATGCGGAATGCAAAGTGTGAGGTAAAGGTCAGTGGGAAGTAGGCTTGAGTGCTCAAAGTTCTTCCATGAAATCATAAGACCTTTATCAGGTGACATTGAATGGGACATGTCTTCAAGGAAATGCATTTTCCAGAAGTCTGGACTTATTTTCCCCACAGCTTGTGTATCTGTAGACCTCAGAGACGAGGTTTCTGGTAATGTCGCTGTCTTAAGGCCACACATCAAAGAAGAACTTTGCCTTGAGTCAACATTAAAAGTTAGCAAGAAGAAATACAGGAGACATCCAGACTGTCTGGTTTGGAGTCCCTCCAGACCAGCATTGGCGTGAACATGGTGGGGCAGAAGCCAGCTGAGAGTGGGGCAGTTTGTTACCTTTTATACTTCCGTACAAAACAGCAACTGCTACCCTTCTTAAAACGGATTTCAAACTGATTCTTGACAAACTCAGATACAGTCTCAATGCCCTTATTCTTTCACCATCGTGGAGATTATTGTTCTGGCAACCCATACTAGGATCTTGAAAATGACACACTACAATGTGATGGAAAGTCAGTCATGTAACAAGCCAAGAAATAAGCTAGTAAAGAAAATTCACGTTATCCTTACTGGCTTTGCCAGTTGGTTTATATGAGACTGATAGAGTTATGTTTCCTTCACTGGCACTGTAGTTCTTTCTTTAGTTTTCTATAAGCCTGTTGTGGAAGACAGAATTTAAATGTCATGGATCACTGCCAACAGAAAAAAGAAACTTTTCTCGGGTGGGGGCAGAGAATGTCAATAGCTTGTTTGAGCCTCGGATTCATTTTGCAGACACGCAACTCAATTCAAGGAGATTTGGTAGGATGAGATAAACTAGTGTTGACAAAATGTAGAAAAGAAGCAGACTTTCACATACTTATGGAAGGTAGGTAAGCTGCTTCTCTGAAAGGGAGCACTTTAGGGGCTGATCTCATGCCAGGCTTAAGCTGCAGGTTGCTATGTAGCTTGTCTGTGTTTCATTCCTTTCCGTGGGTAAGACATGGTTTCTCATCCTTCCCAAATGAAAGACGGGAGGGCAGAAAGAGGAGGAGAGGGAACATCATCTTTTTCTCCAGTTTTGATGGTATCAGAAAGGTATCACCATCACTGATTTATGTGAAAGCTATCCACACACAAATCAAGACAGTCTGAAAATATATTTAAAGGAAAGCCCTTGATTTTAATGCTGCACATTAAGTGTAAAATTCAGCTCTCGAACATTTTTGAGAGTATAGTTCTCTTTTACTTTTCTGCCAAGACATCCGTAAAAGTTCTGTGCTTCTACGCTAAAAAAGAGACTGAAGCAGCTCTCTGAGCTATTTTATTCCCTGATTTAGTAAATAGGTTTTAATGGGATAATTTACATTATTAAAACTAATCACATCATTAAAGTATTTGTCTGAAATAGGGTCCTATGCATTATTGAGATCATCTTTTCCTGAACAGGAAACAAGATTAGGGCTTTGCAGACAGAATTATCAGTTCTGATTGGGTGGATTTGATGTAATACATCTTTCTCATTTTGAATTTGCTTAGTTTAAAGTTAGATTCTCTTCTTGGATTTGTCATCTTTCACAAATTTTTCTGCATACTTACTAACTATAGAATCTGTACACAGGTACTAGTGCAGACTATCAGTTAACCTTAATTTTGAAATAGCTTTTCCCATGTAAATTAAGTCAGATTTTGACCAGTGTGACTGCAGAGTAGCTCAGTTCAGCTCAGTGGTACTAATATCTAGTGAGTTTGTATTAATGTGAATGACAGTGGGATTTGTCTTCCCAAGTAGGATAACAACTGGGGAAGGTTGCTCCATCTATGTAGCTTTTCTGCTTTTATTAAGGTCAGTGTGACACCAGTAATGCATAGGTTGAATGAAGGGTAACCTGCCAGGGAACAGAAAAAAGGATAGAAGTAACTTTTAATGCATACATGCTGTGCACAGTTTCTCATTGTGCAGATTTTTGTGTCCTTAGTAAAGCCCAAATATCAAAAAAAACTGAGGACAGGATCTATCAGTAGACTAATATAAAAAACTCTACTTAAATTGTGAAGTATCTATGGCAAATAAACACGAAAATTAAGTGATTGAATGAAGAGATAGTTTCTCATATATGTTCAAAGTCCTTTGTGTACACAGATGGCAATTTGCATGTGCTGCTTTCTACAGGAAATATGTTAAGTGTGTCCGTGAGAATCTATGTACAACTCAGCTTCTTCAAAATGAAACTTTCCATGTGTAGCTATTGTGTTTCCCAAAGGATCAACTATTAGGGTTTCTTAAATCCTCTTCAGAGTAGCAACATAATTCAATCCAAACACTAACTCTCATGAATGGTGTTCACTATATGTTATGGTGTGTTAAAACTGTTTTAGTCTCTGCCTGGGAAATGATAATATCCTGAGCCCTATTTCTATGAAGATTTTTCCATATGTTTTTTGGCCCAAGCAAAATGAAATGGAGACAGAAGAAAAAATGGTGCAAGTCGGTGATTGACAAGCCCAGGGGACTTCACATTGTCTGATGAGAACAGTACAAAAATTCTGACTGTACTATATATGCAATAAACAACTCCATGCTGAGACAGTGCTAGAGAAGAAAGGTGAAACAATTTCAGTCATCATGTTAATAAGACCCTTAAATTAAGTGTGTCTATAAGCTCTCATTTAAATCTTTCTTAAGAAAATGAATGGAAATGTAACTAAGCAAACAAGTATAAACGTTCTTCTAGCAGTAGGCTGGACCAAAGATCATTCAACATTGCATGTGGTCCATAACTGAAGCTGGGGTGAAGGCAGGTGAAGTACTGCTCGGTGAACCCTAAGATATCCAGTGACTACCCTGTGTTTGGATCGCAGAGTTATCCATGCCCTTCAGCAAACCTTGAACCAGGCATTTGTGGCATAAGGATCAAAAATAACCAAAAAAATCCATAAATCAACTCTAGGGTAAAATAAATATCAGGAAAAAGAATCAAGTCCATCCCATTCATAAGCATAGAATCTGCACATAATTTTCCTTATTCATTGGCCAGTAATCATGACTTCAAAAGATTGTATTTCCATTTACTTTGACAACAAGCACATTCAAGCTATAGTTATTGAAGCTGGTTATTTCAATGTGAATTTATTAGCAGCATTAAGATGAATGCTTTTTGTTTTTAAATGCAAAACAATGTCTTTGTCACTAATTTTAGAACTAATTTTAATTTGAACTTGACATTAATATAAACATGACAATGCCACTTTGCCACTATGTATTGCCATCATGTATTTTTATTTTCTCATGGGAACTGACAGAATATGATTCATAATGACAATATTAATATAAACCTATGAATAACAATAAGGATTTATAATAATATTAACATACATAACATCATCTGTATTGAATCTGTCGACATTAATAACTTCGATTTTTTTCCTTACATGGTATACATTTCCTGTGTCTATAAATGTCTTCATTAATATACATTTATGATTACTATTAAACTTATGCATAGTCTCTTTCATTATGCAAATAAGGGTTATAACATACACTCAAAGACAGTGACTCTCCATACATCACTTTTATCTTTAATAAGTCCTATAAAAAGCAAGTAGGTTAAAAACTCAGCCCCATTAATTAAAATTGGTTTGCGTTCTTGAACTAAAAATGTTCATAGTAGAGGATGTCTGTGGAGCTATTAATTACCTAGCTATATTTATCCATATAAAATCTCCCACAAAAAACTATGTCAAAAAAGTATTTTTCAGAACTGACAAAAAAAAAGTGAAAAGATATTTACAGCTTGGAATGAAAGTTTTATTTCTACACACATCCAGGTGCAATTGGGAACAATAAGACAGTCACAAAGGTGGTTCTACATCATGCATAGTTGTTGGAGGGCATATGGTACATTTCACTCTTAACTGAGACTTTTTTTTATCCTTTTAGTGCTTTATGTTAGAATCTTAACAAGATTTGTTAGTCCAGCTTGTTTTCTTTAAAGTACAGTTGCTAAAAAAAGCCAAGGAGGAAAACTAGTGTCACAGCCATCTGTGAAAAGCGCCAGAGCAATAAATGCGTTGAACTGTGATGAGATCTACACCAGTAATGATGAAGGTCTCCGGGGGAATCTTCATATGTTGTTGATCTTCTACTGAACTGGACCATCAAACACATCACTAACATTACATTGAAATAAAGCCTTTTTCCTCCATCTTCCTTTGCTGTGTTTAAGAAGGAAAGCTCATCTGAACAGGTTAGTAAATAAACTATCTCAAGATGAGGATGTGAGTGACATCTTTTAGCCCCAAAGAGTTTCTAAACTATCCTTCTGTTCTTGTGAGAGTACAATTAGATTAAATAGTCCCTATTGTCCAGCTAGAGATAAAAGCTACCTGGAAGTGAAGGCTTTGGTTCAAAAAGCTGCTTCAGAATCTCTACAGGCAGCTCATACATTCATATTGAAACTTCAACTTGAGAGCTTTCTTGAACGGGGATGTAAGCTAGTTGCTGAAATCCACACAGGTCAGTAATACAGTCACACCTAATGCAGAATTCCTGAGGCTCAATACCATGCTCCTTTCTCTAGCCTGTCATCACTCATTAGCAGACATATCTTGTCATGTATGATTAAAAATGTATTAATTAAAACTACTGTGTCAAAAGGTTAACTATATGATTTATGCTATTTGATTATAAGTGCCTTCAGAGAAATGTTAGACTGGATTCCTGTTTACACCAGAAGCCATGTTCCCTTTTAACTCAGAAAGATGAGTTTTACTAAGGGAAAAGAGCAAGGACAGGCTGAGAGAATGCTGCATTTTCTCAGATATGGCTTCAAGGACCCTTTGCAGGTAAGATTGTGTTGGGATGGGCAGGGGGAATCCTGCTCTGGAAACTGGCCTGGCAACTATGATTGTATATAGGGTAGAAGGAGGGACCATGGAGAATGACTGCTGCGTCTGGAAGGGGCTTCCCACCCCTACACTGCAGCCCTCCACGCCACTGGGCAACACAACCTGTCTCTCCTCTTCGGTGGCAGCTGTCACAGCCAAGTTCAATGGCCAAGTGACACAGACAGGTTCTGGCAGAAGTAAAGTTGGGAGTGGGATCATTTCCTACTCCTCCCAATCTGTCTGCTGTTTAAATGGTGGTTTGTGTGTCTATGAGTGGCTTTCATGCGAGGGTCAAATGTGGACAACTGCGATTCAATGTTAGAAAATGCTGTATGCAGTTACTACTATGGGTGGTTGCTATCACAGCTGTGAATACTGCAGTACAAGGTACTGTTTCAGCAGTTACACAAAAAAACCAACTGCTAGAAGTAAAATTTATCAATGTGTTTAAAAACCTTCCCAAGAAATGACATGCACTAGTAGTTTTTTGTTTTGGTCCTTTGGGGCCCACTTAGCATACCAATGGGACCGTCAATGTTTCAGTTGGGTTAGAATACAGTCTACCACATACCTTTAGATAAAGCTGGGCTAGATTTCATGTAATCTACTGTATTTAAGTTCCTTATTCTCTTGATTCTGTGCACAAGATCTTTGGAGGACAGAATCAACATGGAATTGACTAGAGAGATGATTCTGATCCTGGTCAGTTCTTAATATTTCAACTGGGTTGAGTGGCATGTTTGCTACCACTCCAGATCTTCAGATCTGAATCACACCAGGTGAACTCTGGAAGCAATGGAATCCCATGTAGAGGGTATTTTTCTGTCCTTTTGTTATCGTAAAACTATATGAAGGAAAGAGTAAAAGGAATAGCAGCTAGGGAAGGAAAGCATATTGAGATGGCAAAGTTGGATAGAATTTTTTTTTTTTTTTTAGGTGTGTAAGTGTAAGGGAGAGATGTTTAATCTTTATTTTTCTGAACTGCACTTTTTGTTATTGGTATATCGATCGTACTCCTTTCACTAGGGTCCTCTGTTTTTCAGGACTCTACATGCTGGATCCGCTACTGGAGTGGGAACTGGGGCTAACAGCTAAGGAAAACAATCTTTTCTTATGCTCTAGGAAAGATATCTCAGGCAAATCTGTCTGAAAATTTATTGACTTAAGTTGTTTGTTTTCAATTATTCAAAGTGAAAATTCCATGCGGACTCCCCTCAAACCTTCCTTAGGGCAGTGTTTAAGAGTCCTCCTTTAAGTACACAAAAAAGACTGAAAATCTCAACAGAAACACTTAACCAATACATGTTCTGTCATGTAGAATAAGAATAGTGATAAAAGTGTTAGGTATGAAGTAGTAAGCAGAATATTAGATTAAACTCTTCATTTGTAGGGTTTCATAGGTATGCAAGTCTTGTTTCTGCAATATGCATATTGTGGTTGAATTTCTGTGGGTTTTTTCGCTTTAAGGTGTAAACTCTTCCATTATATAGTAAGAGTCATTAATTCAGTTAAGAGAATTCAATTCATTTTATAAATCCTACTGATAGATTTCTTGATAGGGTAATGGAAATCTGCTAGATCTCTATTATACAGTAATATGCTACAAATCTTTGATTAGGTGTTTTTAAACTCTCTCTATTGTTTTTCATTTGTTCAAAATGCCACCACCTATTATACCACTGTAAATGTTATGTATGTAGATATTTTCAGAACATTTGGAAGTAACTTACTGATCAATACTCGATTATTCTTGCTTTTTGATAAACTAAATCTCAGAACTTTTCCATTGTCCTTGTAGCCTATTCTAAAGCCTACTGATAAGCAGTTTAATTGATTTCAATGGTCTGTAACTCTCAGACTTTATCAGAGGGGCTTAAAGCCATGCACAAGCTGTAAATTATAGCTGACTTACTTGGAAGTCACTGAGTGTATTATGAACGGATGACTTTATCAAATTGAGACTAACATTTATAGCTGATTCAACCAATTTAAAAATATTTGGAAATATTTCCTCCTATCTTTGGATACTGTTTAGTGAGTTCCTGCTTGAGTTAAATTTATGCTTTGGATCTTCTTTATTTTACAGCCATTTATAAAGAGCAGGACCAAGTTGGTGGAGAGCAATCATTTTCTTCCCAGGAAAACTGGATGATTCTGTTAATATATCAGCTGCAAAATACTCATGTTAACCTTTACATTGTCCCCTACTGGCTTCAGCATCATCATTAACTGAAGTGTGACTCACTTCCCTGAGGAGAAATTGTTCCATTTAAGAGGCCACATCAAGAACATGACCTGCACAAGTGGGGAAGAGGGCTGTGCAGTTTTGCAGATGCCTCTTAAAAAGTGGTATTGGAGCAGGTGATGCAAATAAGTGGATCATAGTAACAAGGGTTACAACTCCATTAGGCTATACTGCCCAGTTAATTACTCTTACTCCCACATACCTCATGGAATACCCATGTGATTAAATGATATACAGAGGTATTGAAAAGGCATGAGAAAGCTGCAGACAGCTGAGCTGTCTGTCTATTTGCTATAGGGAAGAGAGAGTCTGTGGGTGTGCATATAAATTAAACCATTGTCTGGTCTTCTGCACTATTTTTGCTACTGTTAATGTTCCCCATGAAATGTCTTTTCATGGCCTGTCGCCTTTGAGGAGGAACCTCATGATTTGATGCAATTTAGAACTGTCCCAGCCGTGCTGGATTCAAGGCAGCATTATGTTTCAGTTTCAGCAGTTCATCAACTCATATTAAAAACAATAAACATAAGACCTAGAAAATTTTTAAATGAACCTAATGTACAGAAAGAGATACAATCATCAACTAGCTCTTCACAACCTGTTGTATACTCAGAGCAGCAGAAAAAGAGACAACCTCTGATAGTTAAGTCTATATAATACCATGAACTGTGTAATTGATATAATTTAGGACCAGTTTCGGCAAAAGTGCCACCCTTATCAGGGCTTCTGTGAACTTCTGAACATAGGTTTTACTGAATCTTGACTTTCATAGTTGCTTTAAATTATAGACGTAAACTAAAAGAGCAATATATTAATAAATAGCACTCTATTGCAGTACAAAAATTAGGCCGAAGCAATGTTAAGGCTCTGATTTTAACAAAGTAAAAGGGGAGATTTAAAGGAATAAATACCCAGGGTGACATTACAGCATAATTTTCGGCAATCTGAATTGCAACCTGCTGAAGGCAGAGTTTGTCTTAATGGCTATAATTATTTTGGAGACTTCCCCTCTGGAGTCAGTTCAGCTTCCTAAAAAAATCTGTTTCTTTCGTCCTTCTGTTTGCCCTTATGCAAATCTATATGCTCTAAGCCACTGTAATATTCAAATAATGAAAATCATCAACGGGATGTGTTGGGGAAGTGTTATTATCCTCAATTTTGCATATGGAGAATTGAATTCAAGGCAGAAGTAAAAGAAATTGACCACAGTTTCACCTAGAAAGCCTGTGGCACAGTAGGGAATAGAATGCAAGGTTTCTAAATCTAAGGTTAATTTCCTAACTTCTGACCCATCTAACCTCCGTAATTAGTCTCCTTCCCCATGTCCCAGCTGAGTATGCCTAAATATAACTAAGACATTGTGTTGATTCTTGATTGGTTTAGTTTTCCATTGTCTTCCTCCAATTACTGCATTTTTATTCTGTCTTTCTTTTATAGGTTTTCCTTTTCCTTAGGAGACAGCATTTAGAAAGTAAAGAAATAGATCAGCTGGTTGCAGGGATGGTCACTTGTATTGCATCCAATCCCTAGTGTTCATTCAAATTTTGACAAAAATGTGCACTACATAATTTTGATACGTGACAAAAACTAATAAGTGAGATAACACAACAGACATGAATTTCAACTTTGCTTTTCAAATACATAATTTTTAAATCTTAATCTTCAATTAGGAAAACAAAAGAAGTGGAGAAGAGAAGAGAGGAGAGGAGAGGAGAGGAGAGGAGAGGAGAGGAGAGGAGAGGAGAGGAGAGGAGAGGAGAGAGGAAGAAAAGCAAATGTGTTCATCCATCCTTTTCTTCACCAGATCTACTGGGCAGGAAGATCTTGTAATGCACCTGTGTTGAAAGGCCTTTGACTGACAGTTCTGTCATCTTTACCTGACTATATTCTTGCTTTCATTGCATAAGAGACTGGTCTGGGAGGACCTCATTTGGATGGGAGAAGAAAATACTCTTTCTCAGATAGAATGAGGGCAAATCTAGTCATCTTCAGCAGCTCAACACACAAGCCCCAGTTACGTCAAAGTAAAGTCTTAGTGAGATCAGTAGGGACAGAATTTCTGAAGAAATCTATGTAAGTGCCTTAAAAGGTTCATGTCCTCGCTGACTAAGACCTCCAAAATTAATTCTTCTACATTCAGGTTTGCAGAGTAGCCTCCTTTGAACCCACATGACCACAAAGTCATACAGGAAGTACTTTACCCCACTTTCTGTCAATCTCAATCCTGACTTTAAATATTCAAAATTTTAGCAGTTATACCCAAATATGAAGAAGATTCTGCAGTTAACTGAGGCTGACTTTCAAAGCTATGAGCTTTTTGATCTCCTAAAGATCTGAGAGCATTTTGTAGTTTACACTTGCATAGAGATGTTTCAAAAGAGATATGATCATCTCATGTTTGCAAAAAAGCATAATGAGTTTTTTTTTATTTTTTAAAATATACAAAGCATTTATTTGTGTGATTTTTTTTCCAGAAAACCCCAAAGGTTTCTGAGACAAAAGATCCAAAGAGTATTAACTTTAAAAGAACATAAGCATACTTACAAATTTTATATTCATATTGTTTCTTTCTCATAAAAAGTGGAAGCATTCCATTAAACTGAACAAATCTAACTCAATGCCTTTTCTGAATCATATTTTCTGTCATCTTTAGTGGAAGGGAATACATATAAAACTTAAGGGGCATGAACTGACTGGTAACAGAAAGGTTCCAGATTAAGAGGAAATACTGAAAATTCTTCAAATCTCTATTTTCTGTGTGACTTATGATTTCAGAACAATCTGTGTATGTTTTAAGCAAGTAGAGACCATAATCAAGAGAAAAAAATGAGCTGAAACTGTTTCATAAGTCAAAGGTCTTTTTTTCTGAGTAATTTCTAGTTTGCATGAATAATCTAAATTACTTGAACTCATCAACAAAGGTTAGGATACCCACATTTGGAAATAATTGAATTTTGCTGAACCATCAAACATATGTTTTCCACTTAACTAATTGTTTTCATTGATTTATTTTTTTCCAAGAGAATAACCAGGTCAGTCAGTTGTATCTGGAATATCTGATATGGAAAGAAGATACATTCTTAAACATTCTTCACGCACAGATTTTCTTCTCTAGAAGTGAAGGAATGCAACATTTTTTAAAAATGAAATGAATTTGCAAGACTCTGCAGACTTGGCAATAGTTTCTTATTGTTTTGCCAAAAGAATGTTGAGAATGTTGGTTACACTTGAACCAAATACTATGATTTATTTCAGAGGCTGTTATTCAATTTGCTGTTTAGAATCCTTTTCATTATCTCTGCACATGTATCCACTGAGAGCAGAAGTCACTGGGCACTGCTTATGATTGTTTGGTATTTCTTACAGGTATACTACATCAGTTCCTTTGAGATATGCAATACAAATCTTTCTTGGAGCGTGTGTGGCCCAAAAATGAAAAAATCCCAAACATAAAATTCCCCTTTCCTAACTTCTCCGACAACTATTTTCAAAGAAGCTCTCCAGCTCCCTTATCTCATTAGTACACCTGACGACTCTGCCCAGCAGCTTTCCCATCTCTCTCCAGAGCCCTGGCAATGTCCAAAATGACTGCTATAAGCAATGTGTTTGGCTATTGTTTCAAGTGAAATATGGACAGAATGTAATGTTCTTTGTTTGAGTATCATATTTTTCTTGACTACAAGCTATTGTCTGCCTGAACATATGTCTGATGAAATTGGAGAGCCTTATGCTTTCCTGAATTACTAAGTACTGTTTTACTTACATAAAGCTATTAAACGATATATGATGATTAATGTGTATACATATACAAAACACATATAAAGTTATAACATTTAGAAAATTACAATACCAAGAATGTCCAAAGAAATATGACCTTTTTTTATGCATTGAATGTCCACTCTGTACACATATTATGCTTGGTTTTCCACAGGTCTTGCTACTACTGTACTATTTTTTCATAGGGTGCTGGTCTCATTCATTGCAGAGGATGGATAGTGTCTGTTGAACTATTTAATATATGGTTTATTTTCAGTATGGACTCCATGTCCTATTAACCACATCGTGTGTAATTCTGCTCTGATGACAGAATAGTTTTCCTCCCCTTGGCTTGCTTGCCTGCCTGAATTCTCCATCCACTTTTGTTGATTGGAACTTACTAAGACCTTGGTGTGATCAGCTCAATCAGATTTCTTTTCCACGAAAACCAGCGCATAAATAAATAGGGGCAAAAAATTGGAGCAGTAAAGATGATGCAGTGCTGCATCTTGTTCCATCATACGGTATGTGAAGATGACACATATACCCAGGTGATCTCAGGTGCAGAATTCATGTGTAGCCACAGAGACATGTGATGTTTAAAAAAAATCCTATCAACCTTTCATCTGGCTTTCTTAGGTAGCCAAGTACTGCAAAAATGTTTGCCTTATATGTGTAATGAATTTATCTTCAAAATGCCCTTTAGGTAATGTAAGAAGATAGTCTCCATTTGCATATGAGTAAGAAACTTACTGCAACTTAAACTTTCAAACATCGGAACACAAAAAAAATTGTTTTTCAAAGCGTTTAGGATGTTTAAAGCATTTTCTATATGTAAGTGTTTCCCACACCTTTAATTACAGCTGTAATTATTCAGGATGTCTGTAAAACAGAACCTAGGCTCGTGAGATCATTACACAGAAAATAAGAAAGTAGGAAAGCCATTTATGAAAAGCTTAATATAAGTGACTTATCTTATCTGACACAAGAGTTTATTGACAAAATCGCAGATGGAATTCAGTTTTTTGGGCAGAATTCAACTGCCTTAAGCATGCATTTATTCATGCATACCAAGTTTTGAGAATTTTTTTTTGGCACAAATATACCAAGTTTTGGTACAAATGTCCTGGGAACAGTTCCCAGAACCTGCAGTGATGAACTGTACCACCTTGCTTCACCTGCAGAATACTGTTCTCTGCACCTCGTAAGAGTTCCAGCCTTCAGATCATGTTATGCCTTTTCCTGCTAAGTTAAAAGTCATCCTGCTATCAGAAATCTTCTAATTATATTTACAGTAATGGTACTTAGACCTTCAAAAGAAGGACTAAACTTACGATCAAATTCAACTGAGGGGGGATAATCTGACTGCACTTTAGCTGGAAACATGGAATATATTGATCTGTGTCCATCTGTAATGACCTGCACATTTACAATTCTCTGTTTAAGAGACCTGGAAATCTGATCCAAATACTGGAGACTGTATTCACAAAGAAGATGTAAAGTGTGTATGCATTTCATAGAGAGCATGATTAGAAGACCCAAACTAGAGAACGGCTGCTCCCCTTGGATCAGGGACTGGAAGGTTACATTTACATTTTTTGTAAAATTAGGTCTGGCTTAATAGGTACTGTTTACAGTCAGAGCTATGCTTTAGCAGGTTGGCATTATTTTCAATACTTAAGTTGCTTCTTTGTACCATGCTGAACCAAAATGTGTGGATGTAGAAGTCTGACCACCATTAGCTTGATGAGTTTGTATCTCGCCCTTGCACAGTGTAAATGAATACCAAGGTGCCTAAATGTCCTTCTGTGTTCCATTGGCATTTACATCTCCATTCAGCCTTTAAAAATCTAGATACACCTTAAATTCTGCTAGCAATTTTTCCTGAGTGCCTCTTTTGCGTAAGCTCATAATGACCTAAGTCCAAATACAGTCAAGCAGCTCAGTTCCAACTTCCCAGCTATCTCCTGGAATGAAGAAGATAATGCTTTATATTCTCTCCTGCTCCATCTGATGCAGTATGAATTCTCTGAGGAGAACGAAGACAGCCAGCAAGGGGAGGGAAAGCAAACTGAAGAGAGTGATCTGAGCCAGAACTCCCACCTCCCCAAGGAACCCTCTAGCCAGCAGTGAAGCCTTCCTTCCAAGGCACTGTGATACTCACAAGTGCAACAGA
Organism: Cariama cristata; assembly: GCF_000690535.1. NCBI lineage: Eukaryota > Metazoa > Chordata > Aves > Cariamiformes > Cariamidae > Cariama > Cariama cristata. The sequence goes on along the minus strand of NW_009637441.1, from coordinate 39,430 downwards.
TGCTGGGAGTTGTTAGAGCTGCTTGATTTTTGTTCAGTTTCATACTTAAATGCAGCGTACTCTGTTCTTTATTGCTACAGCTGGAAGGAAGGTTACCTGATAGATTTCTCCTGAATATTTTGAGGCAGGATGAAACCTCATGTGAGTGCAGGGTAGCAGGCTGCTTTTTCTCACCAGAGCAAAGGAAGGCAAGTAGTATGGCCCAGGGTAGCAGTGAAGCACTGGCACTGATGATCCAGCATCCAAGCTGTCTTCATTGCAGGCAATTGCTTTGAAAGAACTCTAGTCTGGTTCTGTGGGTTAAACATCCCTTGATATTTGGAACCCATTAGGTGCATCCATAGAGAACTTCTTGTTTCATCCCGAAGAGAGTTAGTTCAGGTGCTCTAGGACAGCAACTTTATGCACTCCTGTCCTGAATGAAAAAAAAAAAAAACCAAAAACAAAAAACAAGGAGATACTCTCTTCAAATCCTGGAAGGCAGAATGAGGTTATGAAAGAGAAACCCAAGAGGAAGGGACTTGCTAGTGTGGGTACCTCCGTGAAGACCCTGAAAGGTACAGGGAGTCATCGTGCAGCAGGGAGCAGAAACAGAGCTCAGACTCCAAGGACATGGAAACAAAGACCCCTTTATAGGAGCACAGTCAGGGTCTGCATAGAGCTTGCCTGATGCAAGAAGCTACTCAGAGCTGCGGTAGTGGAAAGAAGAACTGGTTGAAACAATACCCACTATGCTGGGATCTAGTGGACAGCTGGTAGATCTGTCTTCATGCCTTTTATTCAAGTGTTTCTCTCCCATCAGATATAAATTTTGACTATTGACAGTTCCAGCTTTTTCTAGTTTGTTTCCTCTGTGTTAGAATAAAAATTGATTGTGTAAATGGGAAGTTTGATGTGCCTTTTTGTGTTTTTAGGAAATACTAAAGGACCTATGGGTTATGGTTTCTGGATCTGTCAGGTTAAAGAAACAGTTTGAGACGCGTTCAGTTTGCTGTCATTTTGTTTAGCTTACACTGCTTCTTGTCCCTCGGACTTTAGTAAAAGAACTAACAGGAACAAGATGGATTTTGTGGAATATGTCAGTTTTCACACATGACTTCATCCAGATTTTCCACTAGAAGAAGGGGTGTTCAGTCTGGCCTTCAGTTTTTATCCCATTCCCACTGGAACAAAACTTACTGGCAACAAATATCATCTTGTTTGAATGAGGGAGGCTGAAAAGTGACGTCAGATTTATTTCTACGTTTTAAACAAACATTTTAATCTGCTGTGCTCTTTTTTGTTTTAACAGTGATTGTATTCAGTTTATCATCCCAGACATTTCTTCCTGCAAACTCCCCCACTAGATTTTGAAACTACTTTTTTCTTACAGGAGAAATATTTCACACTCCCTCCCTCTTTGAAAAGCACAGTCATGTGGGAACCGATTGCTATTCACTGAAAGGATGCTTTCACTCAGAATTAATATAGCTTTATTTAATTTATGACATCACATAACATGATAAATTATGAATTAAAAATATCATTATTTGGTGTGTGAATGCTTGCCATCCATTTTGATAGCAAATTAATCCTGAAGCTTTTGGAAAAAATCTTCCAGCAGCACACAGTAACATCATTAGCAGCAGAAGCTCAGAAAAGTCCCAAACGTTTGCAAATGGGCAATCCTACATTACACACTGCTCCGCTTTCTCTGGCTTGTGTGATTTACTAGATATTCATATATAATATATTGTATTCGAAGCTAAACAGAATGAATTGTTTGACACACAAACAACAGCTCTTCTGTAGATAGCAGGATTTAAATATGACATATGCATTGCACATTGGTTCTAGCAAGGAAGGAGGTATGGATCCATCTCTCAGTATTCTATAAAGAAGTTCATTTACAAACTACTAATTTGCATATCTACCCCAGCATGCAATTTTAAATATTTTTTTAAATGATTTCTTATAATTTCCTGTTGTGCATTCGTTTCCAAATGCAGCCAGACATGAAAAAATGCCTTGCATACACCTAGGTGTGTATACACAAAGAGCCTCTAGATTTTGGAAAAAACATGAGAATATTTTTTTCTGTTATTTTAATATTTCCAATTCTGATTTCACTAGAAATTATCAAGTGATGAGTTAGAAAGAACAACACAAAGATAATTAAACTCCCTTGTATCGTAGACTGTCTGAATTTGTTTGGCTGAAGTTTCAGTCAAAGATTCGTGCTGTTTCTTGTTTAATCTGAACTGATTCAGCCATTCCAGTGAATCCAAGAATAGATTTTCTGTCTTTGTATGATTCTTGACTGCCTGTAATCTGAGGAAATGAAAAAGGAATGAAATTACTTTTACATTTGCTGTAGGACAGTACTTGGCTGAAATTCTTTCTTTAGTACTCAGTTTTTAAACAAAAGATCCTGAGAACAGCTTCCAGACTATTCAGCATTACACACGAACTGAATCAACAGCACCTCTAGGTTGAGTTTCTAGCTGTGCTGCTTGACTCATATATCTCATGCTGCATCTGATTTTCTCTTTTTACTGATTATAGCTGTTATGTTTTTTGTTTAACCTAGGCTAGCAGTTATGGGGAAAGTTTTCAGTTATGGGGAAAGCAAATGGAAGCAGGGGGCAAAGATCCAGCACTACACAGACATCATAAATTCCAGTAATATGAACCAGATAAATACGGCTCAGAAAAACATGGTGAAACTTTATTGGTGAGTTTGCCTTTAATATGCTTTGCAGAACTTTAATAGCAGCCAGTTTTGGTTGTTGTTCATTTCAGACAGGAAAGGTGAAATGTGATTAGAGATACAGATAATTTGGTTGGTCTATGTATGGCTACAAGTCAGTGTCTGCCTACCTTATTTACAACTAGAACAGCTATTTGTGGCGGGTGAGCTGTAGAGCAGAGAGAAAGGCAGCTGCAAAGAAAGAAAAAGCAATAGTAAACGGAAAACTTTATTCAGAGGTTTCTGTCAGGTTAAAAAAAAATAATCAAGGAAAGGGCAAGCTGGAGGAGGTTCTGAGGGCAACTTGCCAGTGCCCAAGGCTGAACATCTAAGGTAAAATGCATTCACTGTAAACACGGCTTGTTTTTTGCTTATTCTGGTGCAAATCATGTGAATTACACCAATGTCTGTGAGAAGGCGATGTGTTTTGTTCACTGAAATTTAAAGAGCAAGCTGGTCTGGAGCTGAGTGGAGAAGATAGGATGGGAGAAAGTAAATAAGAGAGAAATTAAGCCCTGAGAAGTTTGCTAGAGTGATACGTATGTAAACAAACACCTAGAAGATCTTTGGTGATAATCAGAGTTTGACACTGTAAAGGAGTTTAGCATCTCTCTCTAAGACACACACTCAACAAAGTATCTGAGCACATACAACTTCAGAGTCACAGGTAGACCTGTGGAAGACACTGCGACAATTTCCATAGTTAAATAAACACATATGCTTACGTAGCTTGCACTGAATCCGTGTATGCCATTCAACATGCCGTTTGTAAATTCTGGACTCTTAGGAGCAGCGCATGAAATGTACTAGAAGCTCAGATAAAATAAAGATTATCGGAGAAAAGTTTATTCTTTTGATAGACATCAGAGCCATATAAGTTTAGCCCTTTAGTGCAGAAGAAAAGAGAGAATGATCAATATAGGAGTTGCTCCAATGACAGTTCAGTGTAACTTTGAAAATATTTGTTAGATATGTATTGCTGTTGTCTTAACTGGATTATCAGAGGCAGTACATAATATGCCATTAATTTATTCTGTTTAATGATTGTTTAAACAAAAGGTTTTTAAATTGATCCTGGCTGCTTAACAAACAACAGATTACATTGCAAATAGGTAGCAGAAAAAATGCTTTTTTAAAGACCAAGTAAACCAAAGGAAGAAAATCAGAGAAAACAATTTTTTTTTTTAAATTAAATGTGTCAGCCATTTGTAGCTCTTTTAAATTTTTCATTTTCTAAACCCACAGTAAGAACAAGCTTTTTATTGTTAAAATTATGAGGGAGGAAAAAGTATCATTCCCAAAGCAGACTGTTAAATTTATCTTTTTTATTTTCTTTTCCCTTTGCTGGTTTAACAGAAGTCTTCAGGTTCATGCAAGCAGTCAGTTCTGGTCCTGTCCATGTAAAACAGGAAGACATAATTTCTTATTGAGAAACAGTTAATACTATAAATATACATTTCAAATATGCAACCCTAAAATCCAAAAAATGCTAACACTAACATATTTTAAAGCACGGCAAAGCAGCAATTAATGGCAGCCTTAATCCTGTCTCTGTTCCAGCAGTCATTCTCTGTGCACTATACCTGCTATAACATGCTTTTTCAGGTATAGCAATGCTGTACCCATGATTTCACCTTCGATGACCAACAAGAAATCTGAAAAAAACATAGACCTACTTTGTAGAAGGTAGAAAGCAATTCAAGGTGGAAAATAATCTATAACCCTGATTGTGAATTCACTTGGCTCTTCCATATGTTAGCCAAAATCCCACCAGAAAAGATGGAAACCAACACAACACACAGAATTTTAAGACAGGCTTGACTACTTTGTATTTACAGTTGTTGCTGTTACAATAACACTCAGGGCTAGATAGGAACCTAAGAGTCTGACTAGTTTGCTAGAAACTCCACCATAAAAGTCATTGGGATGCTCTTGTTTTTTCCCAGTGTTATAACTACAGTGGATAGAAGAGCTGACTCCTGTCTACAAAACTTGCCTTCGTCCCTTTACAACAGTATTTAATTTTTCTGTATACTGCTTTCCCAATTACTAACTGGAGGGAAGGGGATGTTCTCTGAACCAGATCCTGACTTGAGCTCTCAGTCAGCTTGCTAGAGATGCAGACTAAGAAGATAACTGTTCAATATAATTTCAATTATTTTAAACTACGCTTATGCAAAATCACAGCTCCATTAATGCCTCTGCTTCCCAGACCTCAAGGTCTGCTGTTGGAGTCAAGGCACTGCCATCAGAAAGGCAATCACAAAATGGCAGTCCGAGTGCCTACCTCAGGTTTTGTATCATTTTTGTACATTTAACTGTAAATACAAGTTTTGCACTATCTGCATTGCAAAATAGAACCGCAAAGCCTTGTATTTTACCTCCTGCACCATCATCCAGATGGGTGGATATGGTTTTTATTCTAAAATCTTTATAACTGAAAAAGAGAGGGGAAGAATATAGTCTGCTTTCCGAATAGCGTGTAGCTGCATTACTGGCAGTGAGAAGAATCTTGTTTTGACTTGCAAAATGAGCACATTTGATAAAGAAGTCACTGAGGGAGAATAAATGTGAAACACTGAGATATCATTTTTATAGCATCACTTTTCTGGTTCTAACAGCCACTTTTAAAGAAAGTAACCTTAGCAATAATTTTATTTATTGTTTACCTCTACTTTAAGTAAAGCTGAGACATGGGAATGCAGCAAATAGTACCAACAACATTTCTGAAGAAGCTGAAAAAAACTGTATTTATATCCAGCTGCATAGGACAAACGCAAGGAATAACACAGAGCTTATACTCCTTGTGTTCATGTGGTCTTTCTTTTTTTCATTAGCTCAGACCATTTTACATTTTCACATATAATGGGCTTCATATATTAAATGTACTACAGACGGAAAATGTAAAAAAGAAAAGGTATTAAACCAGCTTGAATTATTGTAAAAATAGATTTGGAAAGTTGACTTTGATATCTGTTGCGGTCTAGGGACCTGAGGGGATGCAGTAATAAAACACAGTGCTGGGACAGTGTAAAAATCAAAGCAACTTTGCCCCTGGCCACTTCCTGGTGGGGAAGTTTTAGTGGTTAAATTACAACAATGTGGTAAGGTCCTTTCCAAAGGGAAATGCAAAACCAGACTCCAGAATACTTTGGAATAGCTGCAAATTTTCACTAAGAAGCAAATATTTTAGGAGAAAAAAGAACTTACAACATTTTCCTGAAAGCTCAGTCTTCCTGTGACTTTCTTTCATTACTCTTTCTCATTTCTTCTCCTCCAAACTCTACTACAATAGATCAGATCAACTTATCTTTCTAATTTTATAAAATTGATAATAGTTACAGTCCTTACAAGCTGAGGCCTAAAACAAGTATAAATAATGAAAGCAGTGTGTTGTATGATATTGGCCATGCTTTAGATGATGAGGATTGACCCAAATGATACCTATGGCTCCCATCTAGTCTCAATTACCCTATGAATCTAAAAAAAATGTGTACTTAAAATAATGATGATAAAAGGACTAAAAAGGATATCTTGACCTTGGTCTACATCCAGGCAGGGAGCCTAGAAGCCCTGTAAGTGGTAGCCATAGACCAGTGTTACAGCCTTGTCCCCATGGCCAGGAGTCTGAAGCCTGGAAAACTTCAGTGTTCTCCAGGGTCTGAACTAGCGAGCTGGGAAGTTCTGCAGCGTGGGCTGTCATGTATTGTCTCATCATGTTAGTAACTGTTTGACTGAAGTTGGGCCCTTCGGAGGTGTGCCATAAAAATGTTATCAGGACATCCCTGCGTTAATTTGTATTCCTCTGTCTTCACTGATGGCATCACAAATCAGACTAGAAGTGGGGAAAACCTCCCACATTTCTGACTCAGGAAACTCTCAGAATGTAGTTATGAAACTGAGTCTGTACATAAGCGCTTTGGGTTTTGTTTTCTTCTACGGCTGTAGTACCAGCAGAAGAACCAGGAACAAGCTAAATTTTGAAATACAGAAAAGGAGCAAAAGTATTGCTTATTGCTTCTAAATCGTCATATTCAGTTTTGTTTAGCTTTACCTTGATTAAAGAATTGTAAAATAAATCTGGTGGTCAAAGTATCAGTTAAAATTAGAGCTTAGAAATTAAAATGATGTTCTCAATTTTAGATGACTTTATGTTGATGAACACAGAAGTGGGGAAGGGATAGAGGAGAGATAGAAAGGAATGAAAAGATCAGATTTTCATGAACATTCACTGATTTCTAATTATTTAAAGTTAAAAAAATGAAAAAGGAAAAGACCACCGCTTTTAGTTGTTAATAAAATGGCTTTGGCTTTTAGTAAAAATGTTAATGTCTTACTTTTGTCAAAAACACGGAGGATTTTCAATTGACTGAACTGTATTTCTCGGGGTTTGGAAAATACAACTTCCCTGCGAAAATAAAGCTTTCTTTTTTTCTACAAAAATCTCTTGATAAAGAGATTTTAATCAGCTTCAACTTATAGGCTTCGACTACTTAACTGTTAATATTCTGTGGCCCCTGTGGCATATGTTACGTTGAGTAACATGAGCAAATTGTACTCCCTAATGTGATGCATAGTACTGAGCGCCCCTTATCAATAGGAGATACACGTATATCCTTAAGGACATATCATTAGCAATTCTCATTATATGTGGACTCAATATACATTTTCTGATGCAGTACCCTTTGAAAGATTTGTTGAACAGGTGTGAGAAAGAACTCTCAGTGCATCATAAAACCTGGGTAATGACCCTTGGATATAACAAAAGGAGGCCAGAAATTTTACAGGCAGGAAAACAACACATGAAATGTAGAAAGCCTAGAACATTAGTGTGGACACCTTGAAAGACCATAGGGACAACAGACTTGTGTCAGCTAAATGCACACCCTTGAACATCCTGGGGGATGTAAGTCTTCCAGTGGTCTCATGTCTGCTAGTCCCATGTGGATACCTTTTATACCATACGATACCTGAAACTATAGTGCAGACCTATATTTGGGCAACTGAAGCAAGTTAAGAGAGTTTAGGGAGAAAGAAAGTTAATGCAAGATTGGATGCAAGCGGTCTTTGGATCTGGGGAACAGTGTAGCCAGTCTTCTTCCATGACTGGGGAATACAAAACTAAGCTTCAGTAAGTTCTGTGTACACTGGTGCAAGTCTCTATTAGTTCTGTTCTTTGCTTCCAATAAATCTCTTCCTCCATTAAGAAGTTTGTTTTCTAAACCTAGTAGCATCAGTCTTTGACTCTCCCTTGAATAATCAAAAAATTGTTCAGGTAATGCATGGAAAAAAATGTTCTCCAAGCATCTTCTACTCGTTTCCCATGTACTTACCCTACCTGATCAGCCCTACCTAAATTACCGTACTATTTCCCATTTATTCATCACCAATTTGTTAAGTGTTTTATGATCAATATATCAAGGAGAAATAATCCCCTAATTGGCATATCATACACTTGATAATTTTTACTATGTTTTGAAATATAACTCTGTTTTTGAAACCATGTATTCATCTTACAAAGTTAACATCAGTTAATAGCTACTGGTTCTTTGACAAAAAAGTGAGAGTTTGATCCAAACATGATGAGGTATTCCCTCTCCAAAGTAAATTAATTTCCTGCATTTGTTATTTTCTGATGTTTATGTGATTTAGAATCCAGTTATCCAAAATTTATGGGTTTTTTATTTATTGATCAGAATCAGGAGAGTGACTCAACACACACAGAGACACAAATCTGAATTGGATGACAGTTTTTCAGTGTTCACTGTACAGGAACATTCACAAAACTGATTCTTCAGAAGTTCACAAAAAATTAGAAGTGTTGAGGGAACTAACTCTAAATAGTATTTGTGAATAAAAATAAAGAATTTCTTGCATGGTCATCCAACCAAAGATAATAGTGGCTGACGCATCTGGACTGTCACAACGAGACAACATAAACCAATAGCTGAATTTCAACTAGTGTATAATAAAAGGCTTTAAAGATGCTCAGCAAATCAATTCAAATAACAAATGTTCCTCATTAATAAAATCAAGAATTTCATGACTATCAAAAAAATGCATTTCCTTTTGACACTTTTTTTTCTTTTCAAAGCTAAAGGCTTGGCTTAGATTTAACCTCATAAAAACTGTGGGGTCGAAATGGATGACTGTTTAATGACTTTTATGCTACCCCAGCTCTTCAAGTTAATCCTTGTTGAGTTGGTGGAAGAGGTTAACATGCCTCATGTCCTGCCAGTTAGCTGCTGCTGTCCTCCTGCCAGAGAGCAGCACCTCTCTTGCACAGCTGGAGAAGGGAACATTCATCGGCACCTCCCTTGTTCCAGTTTAGCTAACAGACGTATGTTGAAGGCTTCTACCCGGTTAGCTCTACTGAGATTTGTGATGTTTTTTCCTTCTCTGTCCCCTGGAGGAGTCACAGGCTGTCAGCTCCAGATGCAGTTAGCAACGGTGGAGAATCTGGCATATTAATGGTCTGTACTGGAGCCATGAGAGTGTTTCCAAGACCATGACAAGGAAGTGGTCAAATGCTTAAAGAGACCCTCGATTCTTGCATTTGCTAAAACTGTCCTGGCAACCTTGTTCCTCAATTCTAAGTTCTCATTTAGGACATATTTTCCTTCTTCTGTACACATATATTTATTCCATGTTTTTTCCTGTAATAGTCTAAGCATTTTGTGAGAAGGCTTGTCCATATGTTCTTTTAAAAATGTTTTTACTGCTCTTGTTAAATCCAAGGTATTTTTCTCTTTCTTGGCTGGGATCTTAATTAGTGCTGTGACATAAACCTTCCTAGTGCTTGCTGTTTGTTTACTTTCCAAGGAGCCTCTATTACTGCAAAAAAAAAAAGAGAAATTCTCTAATTTGTTTATGTCTTGCAGAGTTTCCCATCTTATAAAAATGAGGCACTTAATTTCTATCACATTGATTTAGGCCTAATTATATCCACCTTGACTGGTAATTGCTCTTTTTCCTTTTGTTTCATGCCCTTCTCCATGCTTTCAAGACATAGCCAGTTTTCCAGAAAGCAAAATAGAGGCTGGTGAGAAGGTGTCATTTTCTCCTAGAGGACTCTCTACAGGCCATATGTACTCTGGTGTGACATCACAAAAATCAATGAAATTGCAGTAGAGCCACATCTGGCCCTAGAAGTCAATTAAACTGCTCTTGTTGCATGGGTCTGCTTCTGCTTTCATTCCTTGTATACGTCTCAAGTTTACCGAAGCACACTAATAACCTGATTCCACATTAATAACCTGATTCCAGTTACCCCTTTTGTACTTATTGCCTGATGCTTTCCTGTTAGTTTAATAACCAAATGGCAGAAGGAAGGGAGGAAGAGGAAGGAAGAATCCTTCTTGTTCTGCAATGCACATGGTACTGGAGATGCTGGCTGTGCTTTGTGGGATAAGCGTGGGCAGAGCATCTGTCCTCTTCTTACACCCTGCTGGACAAGGACAGCAGGAGGAAGTGGCAAAGTCAATGAAGGGCTGTGGGAAAGGATGAGGTTGTGGATGATGAGATCATGCAAATGCCCAGATCTTCAGAACTACATACATTTCCTTTTTAAATCTTAATTTGTCTTGTGACCTCAGTTAAGTTAGGCAATCACAAGGCAAAGAAAAGCTAAAGGGTTTGTTTCTTTAAAAAAAAACCCCACACATCAAACCAAATGAAAACAGACCCTAAGTAATCCCAGCTTCTCCATTTTACAACAATAAAATAGATTTCGGAGCTCATAAAAACAAACTCCCCATATTACTGAGGAAAAGATTGATGGATGGGAAGAGATTTCAGCAAAAATGCTTCCATTGAAAACATTACCCTAACTTCTTTTCCCAGAGAGAGGCAATTAAATTGGGAAACAAGTAACCTGCTATACTCTCTTACGTACACAAGTGATGTATGCCATTCTATCAGATCATTCACAACTGATCTATGCCCCCTCCTGGCATTTGATCCACTAAAATCCTGTATGAAATTTATAAAATCCGTCTCCCTTTGTTCTTTTAATTCAGCTGCAACCAGTCAGAAGTCATTCCTGTATGATAACAGGGTTAATTCTTTAGCACAAGTGCTAGATGAGAGTGTAACTGTGATAACCACCCTGGAGCCAAGTAACGTTAGACCCATTTTCGGGGGTCTTCAAACACTTGCTCAGAATTGCCTGCAGACCTTCTGCAAAGCTCATCTTCGAAGTATGGGGCTTGTCTGAGGATGAAAGTGTGCACTGTTATACATAATTAAAGAGAAGGTCAAAATTATTTAAATATTTGTTTTTAATGGGAAAAATATTACTTGCATGTATTTTTTTATTCACTACAAAGAAACTTTTAGATTGTGTGCTAAAACTGATACTTTCACTGACATTCACACAAGACTGGGACCAGATATGAACTACAGTTAAAAATACAAGGTGTAATTGATTTATGTATCACCATTCTTAGCTGCAAATAATAAAAATAATGCAACAAATGGAACCATTTGAGGTTCTGCTGGCATTTTATCTCCTGAATATTGGTTTTATCTGTATGCTGTCACCTCAGCAACATGAGCTTCTTTCTTTGTAGTTCAGAGAATTCCTAGGAACTTCAAACTACACAGGCTTGCTTTTATTCACTTAAAACCAAAACCTACAAACATCAGGAGAGAGGAATGCATTCTCTTCAACTGCACAAATTCTTGTGTCTGTAAATTCAGCATCACCTGGAGGAAATTAGTTTTAAATAGACATTCATTTATGGGGAGAAAAAAGTGCTGGTGGTTGTCTATAAAAAGAATATTGTAATGTTGCAGGGCATCCCAGTAATAAGTCTGAGGTGGAAGTGTACTGGTGGTGACTTATGCTGAACAAAGAAATTGGAAGGGAAAGTTTCTGTGGGAATTACAGACCTGCTGTTTTTGCTAACCTAAATTCTGTATATGCACTTGCCTTGGAGATGACAGTCTAATTGACATGCATTATTAAGCATGACGTGGAATTGGGAAAAAACACACATTTATGTTTCTTCTGTTATTATTTAAAATGAAGCATCTAGATAAACCTACAAAACTACACCAGCGTAGTCAGGTAGCATTGAGAGGCGACAGCAGGTACTGGAAGTGTCATCACAAGCTTGTGACTTCGACTCTGCTTGTGTTATTTAACACTTAAATAAGTGTTAGTGTGATACCAGCAAAGCAAAGCAAACAAAGAGACTAAAAGCAACCTGTGTCAGGGCTGAGTGGCTGCTGTCAAAATGGAGAAGTAGAAGTTGACTCTCAAGTACCTGATGGGCTGTGCCACATCACATCAGGCAGTAACACAACTAGATGTGTCAGTCTGATAAACTGATGCTTTACAATGCAGTCATTCAAAAGTTAAAAGGAGTAAGAGAAAGAAGAAGGTAGCAAATGTTGTTGCCCTGACTCTTTGCATCAAGCTCCCTTCTTGTATTTGGGCAGTTTGTTGTTCTTCAAGCAAGCGTGTTGGATTAACATAAATAGAGCAGCCAAAATAAAAAGATTAAAGAAATCTAATAGCTGCCTGTGCATTTTTTCATGGTGGAAAATAAGTGACTAGCAGCTCAGTGACACTATAAAAACTATTTACTCCCTGAGTGAATGGACTAGTTATAGTTGTGCCTGTGGGATATTCAAGCAACCTTTTTGAATGTATGAGGGGTCACATGCAATCCCTCAGAATCAAGGTTGTCTCTGCTGCTTTTGATTCGTTCTGTGGTGGGATGATGAAAAGTTTGCATGTGTGCCATTTCCCCCCTCTCTTCTAATAAAGTACAACATTTACTAGCCTATTTACATTCTTTGAAGAAACTTGGCCCTATAGGTAGATAAATCATACCAGTATTTACATTAAATCGTTAGGTTCAGTAAATGGCACCAAAATGACATGGGTACCTACCACCTCTCATGAACTGCTATAGATGGGGACCTGCAGCTTTTTGAACACTTTCGATTTCCTTTAAACAAATACCTATCACAAGAGATGTTTCTGGAAGACTGCCTTTTACCTTCAAAGATCTCTCAGGATGCTTGATCTTCAGAGCCTTCCATTACCTTTACACAAAGAGCAGGTCTCAGGCATTTTGCTTCTCTGCAAAGTAGCACTGTTTTAAATAATGAACAGTTGCCAGGAGCAATGGCACAGACTTATTTGTGGTTGTGTATTTGCCTGTCTGATCTTTATTTCTGCTCTTTGGCCATCTCTAACCCGGCAGGTACAAATAAATCTTCAGGGCTTAAAACCTTCCTACAAGTTATTTTCTCTGGTCACCTGTCAACAGCATCTTTTTTTTTTTTTTTTTTTTTTTTTTTTTTCTGCTGTATCCTGTTGTGTTTTTTTTTTTTTTTTTGTTTTACCTGTTGTTTTTTTTTTTTTTTTTTTTTTTTTTTTTAGCAAAACCAGACCAAGCTGTTGATACCCAGTGACTTTATTTCTGTCTCTGAGTATAATTTCTGTGAATATAACTTGATGCTCTACAGATAGTAGAGTTGAAAAACATGTAAGAAAATAGCATATTGCTCAATATTCTTAAGAACAAAGAGAAAAAGGACTAACACAGCAGTAAAATGGCTACTTCTTTTAATTTTTCATCTTTCTAAATATGATGGCAGTAGAAAAGGAAAGTGTATATGCATCAGTGATGAGCAATAATAAAAACACCTATCACATGTAAACACTATGCCTAATAATGGCACTTCTTCATATCCTGAACCTGATCTGCAGCTGGTGCAAGTAAGAATAGTTCAATTGAAATCAACACATCATTTTAATTCCTGGCAGAAATAGCACATTCCATGAATCAGTGATAGATTTTGTATACTTCAATAAAGACTTGTCATTATACAACTTTTAATGCTACCATATTTATACTTTGTGTGGATATTGAAATATTGAAACTGGGGGAACAAATTCTGCAGATCTGACCTAAAAGTGAGTTTCCACCACTCTCCTGGGAATTGATCCCTTGCGTCTAGGATTCCCACTGGGCTGGATAGCAAAGTCATTAGGCTTAATGCATATTTTAATATATATTAGAAAGAGAGGCCCTTTGTCGCTATGAACAAACTTCTTATGTACCTGGGAAGCTACAGTTGTTTCATGTGATGGTTTATTAAAATGGAAAGTTCTCATGAAAATGCTCCTTCTTTGCCTTTCATCAGCAAAGTTAATAAGAACAGAAGGGAGAAAGTAGTTCAAGTGGGTAAATAGTCCATAGCATATTGAGAATGGGAGAATGCATGTCCCTATGCTGCTCCGAGGGGACTTCCACATCCCTGCTTCAGTGCCTAGCAGGGACTCTGCTATAGGAGTTCTTTCTTTCTCTACACTTACTTTTTAGCAGTTTGGTTTTATTGTAAAGGAAATGAGGAGATTTGAAAATATTAGCCAGATTTTGGTTTTCTGAAGATCGATTGCTGCTGTTTCAGAGAAGAAAAACTGCAAAGGATCTTTCTATCAGCAACTGCTGCACTGTTGCAGAGCACACTCACAAATCGTCTGCTGCTTAAACCACAAATCTGCCTTTCATTTGGATTCAGTAGCTGTTCTGTGAGATTATGGCATTTGATTTTCTCCTATAATCTGGGAGGCTTGCAAGTGTGTTTTCTTTAAAGTTAACCTTTCAATGTTGTTTCAAAACTCTACAGTGTTCAAGATCCAGTGAGCTTGTTACACAAAGCATGACATAACCTGAATTTAATTCTGGAAGTTATTGATCAGTTTTCAAACACTTAATCTCAATGTACTTAGAATGATTTTCTTTGTAATTAGATCCCATGAGATGACTTTTCTCTGAAAATTTGCGAGTGACACAGTAAATTCATTAATTTAAATATCCTAAATATATTCCAAATCCACCAAGTGATTATGTATCTTAATTGGAGCATTAAAAACCTTTGGAATGGCTAAAATAGTAATATTAATTAATGAGTAATATGATTTGCACTTAACAGACTATAATACTTTATTTAGGTGATCAGATTTCATTTAATAAGAAAAAAGTCTTGGATTCTTATAAAAGTAAACTAGGACAGTTAGAAATACATTAAAAATAAAGGTCAATTTTCAACAGAAATAGGGAAAGCTAGAATCGGTCAGATGATATAACTAGTTCAATATTATTGATGATTATTCAGACAACTACCTGACAGTTTTGGAAAAGTGCAAAGATACAGAACTTTCAGGAGTATATTCACAAATTGATACTAGTCTTAAAAATTCTTCTAGAACTACCATATGCTGTAAATTGCAACCCTTTAGTCTTTATTCTCTAATGTTTTAGTTACCCAGGTGAAAGAAGAAATATTATCACATGACCAAAGCATTGACTATAACAACTACAAAATAATAATAAAAAATATGTCTTAAATAGATATTCTGTTGAACACTGTTTATCTCAAAAGTGTACTTACTGAGATCAGCATTGACTATCACAACACATGACTAAACAGGATACAAATTTGCAGAGATTAATTTGAAACTTCATAATCTGGGTTGTTGTAACAGTTCCTTAGAAAATAAATTACCAGGAGATTTATACCTTGGAGAAAAAAGCAAGTGGTACCAAAACTACCACTGTATACTTTAGTTCTTTTAATACTGCAGCAACTTATGGAAGCAAATGTGTCTTAATAGGCAAATTATCCCCTTACAAACCTTCTAGTGACTTCAGAGAGCATGTCAGGAAAAACTTGGTATTTCCTTTTCTGTCTGGGTCACATGAAAGTTCTGCACATTAAACTGTCAATTCAAGCAAAACCATTTCAGCTCTCACCTACTCCAGCTTTCTTAAAATGTCACCTTCATGGCTGTTTGTTTCAGAGCTTCAGGTTTTGCTCTGGGAAATAAAAATGGCTCAGAGCTTGAGAATAAACGAACAAATGAATGGGCAAAAGAAAGAAAGAGGAGGATTCTGTCCCTGCTGATACTTCAGATCTGAGAGAATATTTTTAGAATTTTGAAAGTTTCAGGCAAAATTTTTGCTGCTAAGAACACACTTCCTCACATTCTCTTAAAAAAAAAAATAAAATTACAGCTTCATGGGCCCTGGAAAATTCTAATAGAAATAAATGGTGATGTTACTGAGTTAACAACCAGAAAAGAAGTGCCCTTTAATTGCAACAAACCAATCTACTTCTCTTCAGCTATTGAGCATGTGGTATCTGAATGAGCTTACCAAGAATGTCCTTGCTCTATTGTCAGTCATACACAGTTACTTGATATGGGCAGTACAAAAGCAGGAACAGTTTCCAAAGGGTAGGACTTTTAATGTTCTTCAATTTAGATTCACCTCATTCATCTCTGAATGCAACCCATCCCGGTACATATATATGTATCAGTAAGAGATCAAGTGTTTTTATCTAGACCCAGTCAAATTCCATTGCTTCTCTTAGAGCTGGATATCATATTAACAAAGGTATGTGTACGAATATTGGCAAATGAATATTAGTAAATGGTAGCTATCTTTAAAAATGACCTAGATGACTAGTCCAGACCTTATCAGTTAAAAATTGAATCTATATTTTATTTTCCTATCCCATATAGAATTAAGAAAATATTCAAAAGCAAATCCATAGTTCCTTTCTGTGTTCTGTTCTCTCTACATGATTATGCAAAGTTTGTATCTGATGAATTAAAAATAGAAGCTGCAAAATAACCTATTTCTAGGTTAGACATAAATGAATGAATGAATAAATCAATTAATGAACCAACATCAGGAAATAAAAAAAGCCAAGAAGAATTGGAGTGAAGAAAAAGAATCTGCAAAATGATTGCCTTATGTTAGTATAAAATGAAAGAATATCCCAAGAAATAACTGCTTAGCTTCCATCTTCTGCCTCAAAGTGACTATTCAGTTTCCCAAAACTACTGTTCAAAATGCTGGGTAATAAGGACTTAAATTCAAGTCGAAGGTGTATCATGATGTTAACAAATAATATGATACAAATCCTGTTAAAGAAACTAAATGCCTCTATTCTTTAGGTCAGATTTGCAACTGATTTTTACTAGGCACAAGTCTTTCCTCACTTATCTTATTCCCCTTGCAGATTAGTATCACTCTTGACAAGACATACATCACACCATCTGACATAATGTTTGATTATGTCAGATAAAGCCAGCCACCTCAGCACATGTAGGATATTTTCTTTTGAGTTGTAGAGGGTCAGTGTATTTTTTCATATATTCTTTCAAAGCTGCTGGAAATTCTCACCCTAACAGTAACTAAGAGAAGTTAGGTATTTGGCAACCAATCATGCCTAATGGGCTTTTTTTGTTAAATTACTTTATTTTTTCCCTAGCTATAAAGTTTCTGTGAAAATATTCAGCTCCCCAGTGAGTCAGCCATCTTGCCAAATTATGTAAACCCACTCTCCTGCAGACAGCGTTTGGTTCTCTAGATGAGGAGTCATTTACAACCGCAGATTTTTGAATCTACATAATTCTGATGCCCTTATCATAAAAGCTGGTAGAAAGGCCTCTGGATCATAAGTCTGAGTATCAGAAATAGTTTCAAGCCTGCCCTCATGCATGATGGTTTCAGAAAGCTGTAACCCTTGGATTTTCAGGCCATTTGAACCGGGAAGGTGACAGTGACTGAATGTGGGCTGATGTCAGCCCCCATTAAATGGTTACCTGGGAAGACAAGTGTCCCTGAGAAAATGAGATGACAGTTGAGCTTTCCTCCAGAGTGCTAGAATTATTACTCCATTCAGAGTCACTGAGTGTGCAATGTGTAGGTACTGAAAGAATTCACTGTAGCGTGGTACATAGTACACGGAGCTGCAAATAAGGTCATTCTTCTGTTCAGAGCCCCAATGCCCACAGTAATTAACTTCACATGCCATGGCTGAACGCTGAGGCTGAGTTCAAGTGAAGTGGTGAGGAGCCCAGCCCTGAAGGGCATGGTTGCTTGAGTTCTTTATTACAAACACAATAAAAAAAGTAATAGTTTTTGCTACACAATGTTGAGTGCTTCTGCTCAGGAAATGAATTTTTATGTGTTTTGTATCTCATGAATTCTGCATATTTTATTCCCTGGAGTTTAGTGTAAAAGCACTTTTTGTATTGCTAAGTAACATGACTAATTGCACAAACAAAACAAACTGGCCTCGTACATTACGAGGTTGAAATGTCAGGAGCCATCAGGAGGTCCCCAGGAAAGA
>NW_009637441.1:517-21506 GCF_000690535.1 Cariama cristata | reverse complement strand
TGTCATTTTAAATAGTCTTTACATAGCATTCTCTTAAGGCAAACGGAGAATGTTTTAGCCAATTTGTGGTTTAAGATTAATAAGAGCAAAAGGTATTTGGGTTTAACTTTATTTTTTAACTATCCCAGGTAAAAGATCTTCAGCATTGCAGGTATAAGATTTTCATGTAATAATTTGTGCATATCAATGTAAATAAAGTACAAAGTAAATAATAAATGCTGAGAACTCATTCCCTTTTTTAAACAAACCGGCAATCCTCTCCTCAATGCTAAACCATCTGGAATGCCTTGATTTGACTAAATTATAGCAGTCTAGTCTGGATAATACAATGCTTTCCTTCTCCTCTCTTTCTAATTGTGGTACTGTCTTCAGTTCTCAAATTTATATTATGTTTTTAAAATGAGGTTGGGAATAAATAACTCAGACACCAGCCACAGGGAAGGCAGTCGTGACCAGTGGGCATTTCCTGAAGGTGTGCTTTATTTCTTGTCTTCTGCCACTCATTCCGCTGTCTACCTAAAGCAGGTCATTTCCCTGTTCCCTTTCGATTTGTGCAATGATAATAATATCTGTGGGTGGATTTTGAGTTTGCACTGGCTGCTGCCTGCATTCAAGCTTCGGGAGCAGACAATTTAGAAATCCAGAGATTTAACATCCTGGATTTTGTTAAACTTTCCCTGACCTCCTTCCCTGTAATCTAGGGGTTCCGCTTACGTACTGGAGGGGAGTATGTGGGGAAGTGGGTGAGAAATAAAAGGGAAGTTATGCAGACTTCTTTAACAAGCTGTTTGTTGTAAGCAATTTTGTTGTGCTGCATATCTCCCACAGGTTTCAGTGAATTGATGTAGACAATCAGCATGTAAGTAGGCATACCTGTTATTTCGTCTCCTGGGGAAGTTTTGTATCAAAAGAAACAGAAGTGTCTCACAGCAGAAGTCATCTACAGTGAGTGCTGAATGTGTGAGGGTTTGTCTTGCAGATTATCTTTATTACAGGCTTCAAACCTCTGGTTAGATGTCCTGATGAGTGTGATAATTGGGTAACATCTCCCAGTTTGAAAGGAAGCTGTCTGGTGAATATTTTTACTGTTGGGAAACTGTAGCCTTTGAAGTCCTATATTTGCAAAATATACTGGATGAAAAATGAGTAAATATTTTAAGTAAATCATAAAAAGACCTTCAAGATACCATCATGTCCAGCCTTTGCTCAAAGACAGAATAAACTGTATCTGTACTTTGTTTTCTGAAAATCCTTCATTCCTGTGGAGAACTACTTCACATACTGTGAGTTATGATTAAAAAGCTGTGGTGAATTACAGAATAGTCTGTGTGTGTTGGGGAATTTAATTTGTAACCTACTGAAAAGAAACCTGCATCTATAAAACAGGTTGAAGGACAGAACTCATTGTCCTTACTCGGCCAGTAGCCTCTTAAAACCTCTGAAAATCAGAAATTTCAAGACAAATGCCTTTGAGGTTTCGTAAGAGATTCAGTCACTACTCTCTGTAGCAGTAGTAAAGTGACCTGCGGAGTTCTGGGTCTTTGCCCGGGGCTCAGTAAGCCGTTTAAAGTGGACGATGACTGTGAGTCTAACCAAAATTCACTCTCTCCTAGGACTGATCCCCACATGGAAGTTACTGTGAATGTCTTTCAGAAAAAATTCTGTAGCCTCTTCCTCAAAACTTATAAAATCCCAGAGTCATGAGCTGCGATTTAAACCACCAGCTGAAACTCTCCGATCTTCTGTTGTAAACTGTACAAGTGGATTTACAGAGCTGCAATCTGGACGCAGCTGCTAACCTGTTTCTTTCATCCCCCTGTCAATAAAAAAAATGCTGCTTTGCTCTGCAAATAGGATCAAGTCTTGACAAAGGGTTTCTGTAAACAGTGGAAACAACAGGTAGCATTAGTCTGCTGGGCAAAACATACCTCAATAACAGCGCCTCCTGTATATCATGTAAATAACCAGGCAAGTTATTAAGACTAGAGTTAGAGTATCACTACAAATACTGTTCTGCAAACTGAAAAATGATGCAGTGCTAGTCATGGAAAATGGGAAAAGATCAGGAAAAGAACCTGCAGCTTGATAGGTCTGAAGGGGCAAGGAGAGGAGAGAGGGAAGAAATCAGTTAGTACTGCAGGACAGAGCTACAAGGAACCTTACAGGCGAATACATAAAATTTGAACTTGATTTATCAGAGGGACTTAAAAAGGGTCTATATTTCACCATTATTTAAAAAAAAAATCCTTCTTTTTGAATGCATCAGAGGGGAGCAATTAAAATATCAGAGGAGAACTCTTCATCAGCACATTCATTCAAACACTACTGACCTTCTCTTCCATTCACCTATTTACTGCGTGATAGGTACTTTGTATAATTTACAAGGCACAAATTAGTACTCCCTAGACCATCACAGAAATATATACTCCCAAAATCAGTTGCCAAACCCAGGCTGTTTCTTCTGAATGAATGAGCGATTTGAAATTCTCTGACAGGTAAGTATGTGAAGTTAAGCCAAACTGCTGCTTCCCTGCCAGTCTGGTTTTTGTCTTCAGGGTAAGTGGCAGCCTCATTGAGCAGTAATACAGATAGCACAGTACTACCTAAAATGTTAGATACTTATTAGATTAGTTACAATGGGAGAAAGATTCTATCAAATCATGGCTCTGCTCATTAAATGACCTCTAAAATTATGGAGAGCTGGGAGAAAAGATTTTCAGCATGCAAAGAGACATCTCCCTATATATTAATTTAAAGAAGAGAGAGCAGACATTGCATGTGGTGTCAGATTTGTAAATCTCAAAGGGTAATGTACGATTTCATTATCTTAGATACATTTTCACTGGATGATAAAAGAGTTACCAACAGTACAATTTTCAACAGCTGAACTATGCCTAATGGCACAGATA
The DNA here is from genome assembly GCF_000690535.1 of Cariama cristata. Lineage (NCBI taxonomy): Eukaryota > Metazoa > Chordata > Aves > Cariamiformes > Cariamidae > Cariama > Cariama cristata. The sequence continues at coordinate 18,597 of NW_009637441.1, read as the reverse complement.
CAGTACAGTATATCTTTTTATAATTTACAATGTAGTGCTGAGAGAGCTCTGGCCCAGTTGGGAGATTCTCACTTATTCAAGTGGTTCTATTTAAGTCAGTGAAATTACTTGTGCCACAGCTTCTTTGCCTTTTCATGGGAAAGGACCTCTTGAATTCAGCTGATTGGCACATTCGAATTTCAGTGATAATGGTCTGATTATTTATTAGCTTTTTTTAGAAGTGGAATAGTCTTATGAACATTAATATACATTTTTTTTGTCATTCTATACCAGAAGTGGGGCACTATTTTATTTTAGAATTGAAAGATTGAAGAGACTAATTTATTATTTGCTTTATGTAGTTTGTATCAAGGCATAACAAAATCTCACTGGATTAAATTCTGTAAATTTCCCAATCCAAAGTTTATTTGAGAGTGTTATCAGCACTAATTACGTTTCTGGGTTGCTGTATTTTTTTTCCCCAGATTCATATATTTTTTTTAAAGTTCAATTTATATTTGCTCAGGGCTTTTCTACCTACTGGGAATCATAGCATGTGTGATAGAGGTGCCAAGATTTATATATAAAAAAAATCAGGAGAATTCATAAATTTAACAACTGAAACAACTACATTTGGAAAGCATGATAATAGCTCTTTAGAGACAACACAGTTATACATTTATGCTAATCAGCCAATTTGCTATTGCTTTCCTTAATGGTGAAAGGTGTTTTTAGTGCACAGAGTTCTGCTCCATGAACGATAGATTGAACATTTGGATATTAACTCATGTAAGCTTTTCTTCTGAAATTTGGACTGTGTGCCTGTACACAAGTGCATCCATATTATGCAAAGCAAGTAACTAATCATGCTGCTAAGTGAATGCAGGACACAATTTTAAAGGCAGTTTCAAGAAGCAATTGTCATTACTTTTTTTTTTTTTTTTATCATTTCTGGTACTTTCTCTGGTGGAATTCCCATTACTGTGTTTATGCCATAAAGAGAGCTCTGAAATTTAGTGACTAACCTGTTCGGGGATGTATGGTTGTAGGGCACGGAAGCAGGCGGCAGCACTTTGACGGAGTGGCCCACAGCTGTCTCACATCTGTGTGGTGCTCTGGTAGGACTGGTATAAACAGAGAAGCGAGCACTTTGAAACTCGGTGACTGCAGAGATGAGTCACAGATGGTTTGAAAAAGCTCCAGTTCAGCGCTGAGCTCAAATGAAGTGAGAGTATTGTCAGCTTTTTGAAGCTCTACTGGTTTGTCTTTCTAAGACTTGGCTTTCTACACCTTGTCCCATACTCAACTGTGACTGCAGTTTCAGATTGAATAGGTGCAATAATAAGAAAAGACACAGCCAGGACCTGTGGGTTATGTCAGCTGTTTGACTGGCTTTAGGCTGATGATGTGGTTGCTCCAAAAGAGCAGAGAGAGCATAAGGTGAATGTTTCTCACAACCTGCTGTCTGTGCTGGAGGCAATTACGTGTCATAGGTGTTGCTGTTCTGACATAGATCCTCTGAAGTTATCTGATCCCTAGTAAAAGGCCTACCTTTCACAGGTATCTTACGTGCTGCTTCTGTCTGCTCCTTGTTCCTGCTTGCATCAAGATATAACTGTAATAACGAGGGGCTACCACTTAAAGTGGCCATATCAGAGAGGTTATCAATCAGATAGGGAGGAACAAGAGAAGAAGTAGACTTACTAAGCAAATGCAGGCTCTCCCTCCTGAGCAAAGTTTAGGACAAACTAAGGTAATTTAACTAATCTCACATTTAGAAATATCATTACACTTCTGAAGAGCACTGTGTGTGATTTTTACAAGAAAATAACACTCCAGTAAATAAACCCATGGCAAGATTATTTGCAGTAGAAAGTACTGATAAAAGTTTTACAATATGACTGCTATCTTTTAGGTTGGGAGTACGTCTTCTGGGATTCTTACTTAGACATAAGCAGAGCAAACATGCTCATCATTTTAATATGACTTGCTTTCAGCCATGCCTAGCATGTGCTTTTCTGTGTGGGGAAAAGAAAACCAAAAACCCACAGCCCTTTCTCCCTTTTCTGGAGTCCCTGCACTAATGTTCCAGATGCTCAGGGAGTAAAGACTTGCTCCTGAATCCAGATGTTTGTCATTTATCTCACCAAGAGCTGGGACTTGTCAGAAGCTGAGTACTTTCAGCTTTCAGGAAAAGTAGTTATTGTCTCATACCAGTCAACAGGCGGACAGCATCGTAAGTGCTATACTTTTAGAAGACGTTTTACTAGCCCTACAACATTGTACAATTTTGCACTTACTTTACTAATCTTTATTAGTTTAATAGACTATTGCATACAGTGCACCTGTTGTGACAGTTGCAAACCTATGTTTTGCTCAGGTACCTGTGCTAAAATTTTAATGCAAGCTGAAAAACATAATGGTTACAGTCTGGCCTTTCAGTGACGTGCTGTAATTGTTGCCATTTAGTGTACAATGCAGTTTTACTGAAATAAGAATGTTGGACAGAAAAGCAAGCATTTCAGGGTTGTTTTTTTTTCCTCACTGTATAGATTGCAAGCTTTTAGGAGAAGGCGGACATAATTGTATAAGTGCTGCTTCCATTAAAGAACAGCTGATAAGGCTAATACTTTTGAAACTGTGTAATAGGAGTTTGTAATATCTAAAAATAGCGGCGCCTTTTAGAGACTTGATTCTTAACTCTTAGAATACTCGGGTGTTAGTGAGAAATCTATTCTGGACAAATAGTTTAATGAGCTCTGGAGAAGAGACGAACAATTGGACTTTGTTTTGGGCCAGATGACATTTTTCAAGATATTGTACCGGATGTTCTGGGAATCTGCCAGAGAAGGAAAAAGAACGTCTAAAGACTTGAGATATAAGGCAGTAGTCAGCATTTATATGACTATTCAGTAAACAAATACTTTATCCTCTTGCAGTTACAGCTGTAATGTTATCAAGGAAATTATATCATCATAGTGAAGTTGGAAGGATTGGTTAAGCATTGAGCTATCGAGGGACAAACTACTTCCTTCTTATTTGGAAACATCTGACCAACATGAATTTACTGTAGACTTCAATACAACAACTTTTTCCTAATCCCAGCCAAAATTTGTACTTCATTAAAACAGACAGGACTCCTCTCAAAACTCAGTTTTGGGTAAGAAGTTTTGATTTTGATGTAAATGTATGTATAACTCATTCTTCCATTCAGATATTAATTCATCTGATTCATGAATCTGTTTTTTCCAAATATAAATATCCATTTATATAATCTGCATAAATAATGTGCAGATGACACTTTAGATCAAGGCTAGTGTCTTACATTGATGCTATACGTTGACATAACTTTGGTCAACTCCTTTTGTCTATGGATGGAAGGGACCTGCTCAGTTCCTGTTATGTGAGTTCTGCAACTGCTCTTATCACCAAATATTTGAATTCTAACCAGTAATGCATTAAGTTGGGTGACTACTTTGTGCTACAGATAAAATCCATTTTCTTATTCTCTTCCCAAGAACAGATCGTGAGCAATTGCCATTTTGTTTTGGTAAGGTTTTAATTAGAGAAGGTTCTTTTCTTATACCCATTCATATGCACCTCCTTCAATAGTACACATGGTGTTAATTGTTCATTTTTTCATGCAAGAATATGAAAGAGGGTTGAAGAATGTACCTTGCACAAGGAGAGGCAAATCTGCATGAAATGATCATGAATAATAATCAATTTGGCTACTACATCAAAACTGCAGGCAAATGAAGATGCAAGTTAGCTACAAATTGTGGGATAGTAATAGACTTTACAATTACTGACATAGACTTTGATCCTGTGTATTAGGTTCATCTACTGCACCTATGTTTTCTTAAGTTCTATTTGTTTCCTGATTGCGGTAGAGGGTAAATACTCATCTGCTGTTTATTTAGGATTTGCCATTCTTATTATTATGCGTTAACCAGCTATACACAACACTTCTGGTTTGAAAATATGCTGTTTACAAGAAATATGTAAGCTATTTTCTGTAGCTAAATATGAACTGATATAATCCTTTGAAAAAAGGCATGTGGCACCAATGTGGCAGGGTTGGCACATGGTTGGGCATTATCAAAAAGACATTTTTTCCCTTTCTGGCAAGCTATTTGTGCAAACCTACTACATTTTATGTTAGGGATAGGGATCTGAGCAGCCCCTGAGCAAGCACCTTGCCACTATTACAAATGAACTGGAAGGAAGGAAACTGTGGATGTCTATCAACTATTTCTGCAAATATCATAGCTATTTTTCAGAGTCATTAAACTGACTGTGCATTGTGATTATGTCTAAGAGTCAAAGGTATTCAAACATAACTGACAATAAGTATTTATGGCACTGTGATTCACAGTCTTTCTTCATACACGTTTGAAAGGTTTATGTAATTAATTACATTGTACATTTTGTCCAGCTAGTTGACTAATGTTAGTTTGGAAAACTCATAAAGTAAGAACAATGGGCTGGGTATGCTAGTAATGTCAGTTGTCAAAGAATGTTATAACAGTATTACCTTGGAAGCCAGAAGGCTCGTTAAAAAGAAATGTATTCATGTCTGTACATTTGAGAGACTTCAAAAAAAATCAAGACCTCAGCTGTTTGAAAAGGAATGTCATTTTTCTTTATGAATGATGTGGTCCAAAGGAATTAATTAACTTGAGTAGCCCACTTGCAACCCTAAAGTGCTGTGAGGACTCTAAAAGCCCCAAACATCTGTTAGCACAGGTGATCTTGAAAGTAAACTGTGTGAGTGGTTTTTGCCTTCAGACAGTGTCGTGCTGCTTTGACAAGATTCTGAGAAAAGGACTGACTCATAGCATGCTGCACGTCCAAGTGAATATTTCCGCACCTGGTAGGTGAGTTTTCCATAATACACATTGCCTAGCAATGTTTTCCACAGTGTGCACCCAGACAAGATTGTTTTCGTCTGGTATTTCATTATTTTCTCTCTTTTGCTATAGAATTGCCAAAGAAATGCTATTTGATTTAAAACCATCTTGCAATGAATTGCAGGACCATTAGAGCAATCCCTGAAGAATCTCTTGGAACACGCAGTGTCTAGGGGAATGCGGAGCCAGGAATATGTTCTTTGGTGGGGACCAGCTCCAAAACGCTGAGGAGCCTGTAATGAAGATGTCAACTTTCAGGAAAACCTAGTCAATAGGGAGTAAAGCCCCGTCCTTCCTCAACAGCACAAGCTTCCAGAACAATGAATTTTTTCCTTGTCTTGAGATCAGCTTCTCATGGAATAGCAAGCAATATTTCAGCTCCTGCCTTTTTCCTCAAGCTGCTCTGTAGCCCAGGTCTGCCGTGTGGAGGAGCTCTGCAGACATTTCAAAATGGAGATAGCTCTCTTCTTTAGGCACATAGGAAACAGCTATCTCACCGGCAGTGAAAGGCAGCCAGTGAAAGAAAGACAGGAGCTGAAGCATTGATCAGAAGATGGGCAATGCCATTCTACAGTAAGTAAGGGCTATCACAGCCCTGCACTTTCCAAGACATGTAGCTGCAGTTCATAACAAAGCTGGCCTCAGGAAGTGACACGAGCTCTTAAAGACCACAGAGACAGCTAGGACGTCCCTCAGAATGTACTAAATCATGGGAAATACAAGATATACTGCCCTTGTTTACATGACCATGACCTACTTTCCACAATAACTGCAATCTACTACTTTCTTATATCTAAAAATATTCTTTAATTCAACTAGTAAGAGACAAGTGTTGTGGTTTTGGTGGTAAAGGTTCAATCATCACTTGGGAGCAGAGGCTGTCAGCAAATGCAGCCACAGATAGGTTGCAACTATTAGTGGCCAGGATCTGTTGTGCTACTTAAATATACAGGTTAAGCTGAACAAAATAGAGGAAGTGGTGTAATATGAGTATGTGTAAGAGGAGAAGGAAATTGCTGTTAGGCTCAAAGTTAGTCTAGAAGCAATTAGATATTAGTCAGCCTAAGTTCTGTTAGTATAACTGTTAAATGGGGAAAATTTAATACTACTTGTTACAGAAATCAGTACTTTTTCATTAATGTTGAATTTTTGGAAAATCATGACAGAAACATATTTTGACTTTTATTTATATTTTTTCCTCCCCTGAAAAAACTAATGGAAACTGTCCTGACCAAGAGGGTACTGTAGGAAATGAATATAATAAATAAGTTTCTTACATTTACTTCTTCTCCTATATATTTTGTACAGATGTACATTAAATTAGTTCAGATGGGTAAATGGACTTAATCTGAATATGTAATACCACTAGTGGAGAAGAAAGTTCTGTCATACAAAATCTTTCTAATAAGAAGCCTATTATAATCAAACCTGTAGATGAAAAGGATCTTGAATTTTGTAATGGGTTTTGAAAATAAAAGACATGAGTTTCATCAACAATTAAATAATAAAGGCTGTAATCTGAAATTAAATACATATCCTGCTTCCAAATATAATAATGTAGTATGTACTATACTTGTTCAAACCAGTCCATACTGCAAATTGGACACTATCAAGTGTTTTACAGACAAGTCTAAGAACTTGCAATGGTCAATAACCTTCTTACAGGGAAAGTTTCTTTTTTGATCCTAACCGCTCAGGTAATGACTAGTGCTTAAAAGCCTGAGAATTAATAACACCAAGGTAGTTAAGTTAGTCTTAATTAATTGGAATTGCTGCTGATCATTGTCCTCCTATTAATGCTCAGTCCTGTGGTGGATCACTCTAAGATCCTGACCTCAGCAAAGAACTTCTACAGGTGAATTTTGTGTACATAAAGGATTTCCTTTCAACATTTTAAAAAATGCTCTCCCTCCAATTTTGCTGGATGCTTCGTTGCTCGTTTAGCAGACCGCTTTATGAAAAAAGACTACTAGAATTGTTTCTCTCTAGATTATAACTTGTATTAGTATATTTATCATGATCTTTCTTTTATTTTCTTTCTAAGGCCTTTCAGCGAACCTATATGGACATTTTTCTGGGTTGCTAATATTCTTGTTCTCTGTATTCAGAAACTGCCTAGTTACATTTCCACTTACAGAAAAGGACTAAACCCCATAAACTAAAGGAAGAAGAGACACTGGTATATATTGGATGTCAAAATAATTTGTATATTATATACATGTACCTCTGTGAATATGTACATTTTACATATATATAAATGTATTAAATATTTTTTTCCTCTCTGTATATAACTTTACTGTTTTGATTTTCAGTACTTAGTATTTCAACAGTAATTTTAGGTACGTTCCTCTCATGCTTCTTATGATGAAAAGAAAATAAGATTGAACTATCCTGGGCAATTCCTCTTTCCTTCCCTGAGACAGTGCTATTAATTTGATGTGTAATAAATTTTACGAGCTAAAGAGACAAGTCAATTCAACCCAGATCTACTAAAATGTTTAGATGTCAGGTATAACAGGAAATCTGTTGCAGAGCATGGATTTGCAAACAGTTTAGTACCAACTTTATCTCTTTGGTTTGAAAGGAATGTGCCTATGAACTCTAATTGGAAGCTTATAACACAAATATATAAAGGACATGAAACAGACAAGGAAACTTAATCAATTTTGACTAAGCATAGAAATATTGGAATAGCTCTTTTCCTATGCTGTTCCTTTAAAAAATAAACAAACAAAAACCTATCCCCTCCCCAAACCCCCAACAAAGAAATCAATAAAGTAATTAGAAAAAAGTGAACTGTATTAAGGTTAAATAGAAGTTCAGCTGGATTATTTGAGGAATTGTCAATACTTTCTTACCAGAAAAATAAAAATGCATGTGATTTACAGATTGTATTGATTATATTAGCAGAAACCATCTGCTATCCAATCCTACAACCTAGAGTTTTGTTTTCCATTGAAGGTTTCTGAAGGCACAAAGAGAAATAACTGGCAAAAATCTATCTGAAAATCATTGGTAGCTGATCATCGACCTCACAGTTGCATTCTTAAGTCTTCTACTGTAGTATTATTATTTAAAATATCTTCTTTAACCACTATTAGCTGGCAAAAAAAAAATCCATTGGTGTGTGATAGTAATTGACAGTTTCAGCATAATGTGTAGAATGATGAATTACTAAGTACAAATGTGAAATTTAGGATGGCAGGTATCAGTTTATCTGTTGCTGAACATCTTAGAATAAAATTTACTTCTGATAATGTTTTAGGAAGAACAGATAAAACTGAGGATAATTTTCTCTTGTAGAAGATTTTTTGCTTTAAATTGACTTAAAGACTGTCTCAGCTGACCTGGAACTGCTTCGCTCCATTGTTTGGTTGTCTTACCAAGCTGTTCTGTTCCTCTTGATCTCTCTCTTACATTTCTGTATCTCGGCTTTAGACTGCTTTGCAGTCATATCAGTGCTAGGATTTCTAGAGCAGGAAGCAGGAATTTGCCTTATCGCGTCTATGTCCTGACTTCCTCTTGGTTTTAACATCCCACTTACAAAAATTTCGGGGAGGTCAAATGCTAAATAGAAGTTAAGAAGTTAAATGGTTTACGAGGTTCAGATACTTATCCATAACTGAAGTCACTGATCATGGGAGTACATCTACATTATGGCACATGGTGAATAAAGTTTATTTCCCTCATGTCTTAGCTTTTTTGGTTTGCTTCTGTTTGCAAAGCTATTGATGTTTCCGTTTTGTTGACTTGACTAACCTCAGTGAGTTAGAAAATATTGTCTTGTTAATATCAACTATGATTATAGTTCTGTTGCTTGTTTATGGCATAATCAATACACTAAATCTTTTAGACATGTTGTTGTTGTGTTTTTATTCTGTTATTTTTTCGTTTTGTTTTGGGAAATGGTTTGCTCTGATACTTTGCCTTCTTTCCTCTTCTCCACTCACTGTCAAACTTTCTGTGAAAGAAGACAAAAGACTGAAGGAAGGGTTTTGTCTTGCTTTGCCTGGCAAGACCCTGAATAGGATCGCTGCTATGGTGATAGAAGTAGTAATGGATGACAAACCCTAGCTATTATGAATATACTAACAAAAAGGACAAGAAATTTTACTGTAAATAGAAAATCATTGGTACATTTCCATCAGCTTAGTCTTGCACTGGAACCTGTAAACTGGGATATAACACAGAAAAATTTCATGAGAAATCAGTGCATGAGGCAGGAAAAAGGAACTACTACAGCTTGACCTTCCTGGTTATAACATGACTTGAAAGCAAAGGAAAATAAGATATGCTGTTCTTCCAGATTTTCACCAGCATCCTCAGCTCATTAATACCTTTGCAGTGTGGAGACTGTTATGAGCTGGTTACTCTATTATGTCAGTTAAGCAAAGCAGCATCTGTAAACAAATTAGGAAAATTCAGTGCTGCTTATCTGAATGCAAAACAAGAAATTAAATTAAATGTGGGCAATTTTAAATTTGGTCATACTGTAGATAAACAAAGATAAGTAAATATGTACAACATTTGCAAATATATGCAATATTTTAAAACATTTTCTTTTTTGAAACCAAATATTTGCTCTATTTAATAGCTATCTGTTTATTTTTGCACATGAAATAATTGCTCGACTCTCTGTCTTTATTAAACACTGGGTTTAGAAAAGATGAATTTATACAAACAAAAACTCCGTTTTGCCTATACAACATTGAATTGTTTAAAAAGTAGTCATGCGCTCTTCGTAATCTGGTGGTTTATATTTTAGTTTTCAGTACATAGCCAAGCACATCTGTATGGCTTAGAAATATTCGATGCTGTTGAAGTGTATTCCATAAACCTTTAAAATATTTTGGCCCAAGCCTTTATTCTCATTTTTATTTCATATTTCACAAGAATCATATTTCCTCCTCTGCCCCCCTCCCCCTTCTCTCTCCAAAGTAGAACCATTGAGAATCTGTGGATATTGAAGAGATCATATACAACAGAGATGTCACATCTTGAAGCTATCTGGAGAAATAATCATTTTTTTGAAAGGCCATATTCAACTAAAAATACAAATACATTCCAACTTAGTGTTTTCAGATCTTTAAACAGTAAGTTCCATCTTCCACATCAGGGAGAAGTAAATATATATTTCTTTTTCTTTATATACATCTCTAAGGTAACGACTGATTCATTTATATGGGAAATGTATCTGTCTTCCTAAGAACAACCAGGCAGCTGAAGATACTTCTGAGAGAGGTGTGTTCACTTGAGTAATACAAGAAAATACTGAAATAGAAACAGCATCTCTTGGGACAAATACTTCTTACAAAAAACAAATACATTAGGCTGTGCAGTCAGATTCATACACTTGCAGTTTCCTGGAACTGCCAAGACATGTCAAGCTGTTAATTTTGTTCTGAAGATCATCTGTTGACTCCAACACTTCATTTTACTAGAAGTGTCATCGTTGAGGGCTGGGTTTTGCATTCCTTTCTCCAGTAAAACTCCCAGTAGAGTTTTTTGCTAAGTGAAGTTAGCCAAATATTTTACAATAGTACATATTCACATGGTTAGTCTTGTCCTCACTCTTCAATTTTGATAGCAAAGAATTTTAGATGTGGTGGGAAAGGGGGGAGTACTGCAAAAGAGAAGGGCATGGCAGTGATGGTACAACACACTTTGTTAATGGACAAGAGTTGACCTCTGTTTTGATAGCATGATGTCATAACTTAATGAGGTATACCTTTTGTTTCCACTCTATGCAGGCTCAAAACCATAGAAAATACAGTATACTGTACCTATGATACAAGTGAGACCATTCTTTTCTTTTCATGGTTTATTCTGGCTCAGTGAGAAACTGGTCTAGTAGGAAAGGCAAATCCCTTCCCCAAAATTTTGTGAATACTGAAATAGATGCTGTAAACACATTATGTTTGCCAAGCTTGGTATCCATTATAAAAAAAGTCACTTTGACAAAGTACTTTTGTTATTGATTGACTCTGGGGGTGTTGTCTAGAAGATACTGCATATGGATCTATCTGTTTCCTAGTCTGATTACCAATATAAAATTGACTAAGTCTCCTTGTTTAGCACAACATCAGTGTTCAACTTCCAGGTGGAAATTTCATCCCTTGTTAAATCTGAGAAACTTCAAAGAGTTCTGAAAGTGGGGAAAAAAAATTAAAAAAAAAAGGACCATTGCACCTTTCTTGCCCTACACAAGACAATGATGACCCAACTGGGAAAAAGCTCTCAAACATGATGAATTGAGGAACACACACTCTGTCAGCCTTTGAGTGATCATGGCAGTTTTGTACGTTCAACTCTAATTACAGCTGAAAGCATTCAGCAGTCATCTGATTTTCACAGCTGGTAATAAATTTCCCTATCCACTTATGAAGAACAGGAAGACTAGTAATTCAAAGCTGTTCTGTCAAGGTGTTTCACCTTTGTCCTCAAATGATGGCCATGAGGTACCCCTCGAAAAGACAGGATGGTTTCTGTGTGTATTTAAACTATCAAGGGAGCACAGCAGTGAATCCAGAAACAGGATACCTTTGTTTACCACCATCTAGAGTCCAGGTACCTTTGGACCAAAGTGTATTTTAAGATATTAAGACACAATTAGTAGACAGAATTTATACACATGTAACAGGGAAGTCATGCCTATTGTGTTTTATGTCTCTGGGGAGTACAAACATATGGAATGATATATGTGTTTATTGTGGAATCATTTTCTTTGACGTTCATAGAATGCTATAGAAGAACAAAGTATTACTTTGTATGAGAAAATCACTTTGTGGCATAGCTATGTGAATCTCTGTACATTTAATAAGGCTTGCTGTGAGAAAGAATCTCTTTGGTCCTCTGGAGAAAAAAATAAATAATTAAAAGAGGCTGATTATATAGCTAGTACTACATTATGCAAATATGCAACCCAGGGAGGTTTCACACACACTGCATTGATTTATATGCTGTTTAAAGGCACCTTATCTTTCTGTTTTGTTATTTATAGGCTGGACTGTGTGTTTATTTACACGGCTGCATATCTAGAGACAACTGAGGAGCTGCTACTTGCCTTGGTGTCTCAGCCCACACTTTGGAAGTGCTTGAAATGGGGATCTGGTTGAATCTTAGCATGCGCTTGTAGATACCATGAACTTCGGCCTAAGCTGAGGGCCCTCGGGCAACTTCAAGAAAAGGGAATGAATATTTCCCTCTTGGAAGTTTTATTTGTTCTTTGGGTGATGGGTCAAGTGAAAGAATGTTTGACAAGGACAATTTTACAATAGATTCCTGTTAAAGTATGGTGGTGAGTCACCATATCTATTTACAACAAAATGATTAATAGAGGTACTTTTCAATGCAGAGTATCTCTCTCTTAACAAAGAGGGCTGAATTTGAAAAAAGAAGGAAGTCCTCATTTAGAATGATGTCAGAAAAGATTATAAGATTAACCAATACAAATTCCTAAGCTATGAATTTGCTTCAGTGGTTGGTTGAATAAGACAAGATTTAAACCTGTAAGTTGCATCATCGATTTGGGTCACACACCTCTGTTTATGCTAGGTCTAAGCAGGGAGTCCCACAGAAGCCTAATTCTGGAAACATACAGAATTAATGAGTATTTCTGGTGGTAGCCCTGGAGGCTAGCGATGTATTTTTGATCTTGCCTTTGATTTGCTAAATTTTAAAAATGTAGTTTTCATCCTAGTTCATGCTAGTGTCAGTGTATGTGAGAATTAAATTAACATTTGTTCATCCAATGTTGCTTCCACCAGATGGAACTGGTGACGTTCAGCCTGTCCTGGGGATATAGCTGTCATAGAAACAGTAAAGAGCCATCAGTTGGTGATGGCTTATGATATTGCTGACATGGATCAGATTTGGTCTGTGGCTTGAGGTCTTATATTTTGTGTCATTAATTTGTAACAAGTTATTTTTTTTTTTAAAACTACATTAATCTCAGTTGTTAATTTATGCAAACTTTTCTGTGCATGTATTACCCTTCTGTATATGTTCAGGGGAAAAAAAAAAAGGAATACCAAAGTGAATTAATCATAAAGTCAGCTCCATAGCTTTAGGAAAGCCAGCAGCTCACCATATCTTCCCATTAGGGCAAGAGAATAGTTGAGATTTATCATACTGTCTTCCACAAGGGTAGATGTTATAGTACAGTGGACTGAGATGCCAACAAAGAGTAGCTGGAGACTGTACTAGTATCTTAGCATGTATTTCTGTAATGCTTTCTATTATAAAACAATGGCTCACGATCTGTTGTGAAGCCATGGATGGTTTATCTATCAACCCCCCTACCATGATGAGTATAAAGCTCTGGAAAACAGTGATAAATTACAAGACAGTTTCCTTAAAATTCAGCACCAGCAAATTGTCTTTGAAGTAAACTTTCCTTAGTATTTTTCTGATTTTATGTGACTGGGGAGAATTCTCCCTTTATCAAAGGTCTTTTACCCCAGAGCCAAGACGTTGATGGCTGATTAAAGTGTTACAGAGCCTTGTTACATTCAGCAGCTTAAAAGCCAATGAAAACTAATTTTTGTCTTGTTGCACTCTTTTTTTCTTTTCCTCCAGAGGTCTTTGGTATTGGCAGGGTAAGCTATTAAATGCTTCTTTAATCTGAATCAGAAGACTTTTCACACAAGGTTTAATATTTTCTTTTTAAGTAGCCTGTTATCAGTTGAAGGAAGGCTGAAGACTAGAGAGGCCTCATTTATCTTACCAATGACAAGAACTGAGAAAAAAAAAAAGTAATTTCAATGTACTATTGATGAGTGTTGCAGCTTCCTGTGATTAAAAGCTGCATTACATGTGGGTAGCAGTAGCAGAAGCTATTCTTTGAAAACTATGGTCATACATAGTACTTCTTTAATTGAACTGTAAACACATGGGTGATCAATACAAGGTAAGATTTGTTAGAATTAAGACTTCAAGTGAAAGAACAGTCAGGCTGGAAGAAAGGGAATCCTTACGTCTTATTTGGGAAGAAACCAACAATTCTTGGACTTGTGTCATTTCATCATTGTCCTGGGAGATCCAGGGTCACCAGGTTTAACCAGTGGGCTTGGAAAGTTTTTAAGTGGTTTTCTCAGCAGTAATTTTGGAAAATACCTCATTGTACTCTCTCTCCCTCTTTCATTAGAAACAATTCATAGTAAGGTAGCACATTACAAGTCGAGGATTATGTCCTCTCTTTTTTAGGCCTTACATTGCAGTGAACCACTGCATGACAAGAGCCCGGAGCATCTTAGGAGCAGCTATGGTGACTACATATCAATGTCAGCTTTCTAACTTTCCAATTTGAACTAATTTCCCGCACTTCCTTACCTCTGCGCCTACCTTAAAGAAGACAGATGCATCTCTATGACCTGCTTTCACAGACATTTAACTGTTCTTCTTTGTTGATTTTTCATATGTCTTACTGTTCTTACCAAAGCTGAAATCTGAACATCCCTCTGGTACAACAGACTAATGCTGTCACAAAATTAGACTATAGCGTTGAGGTTTATGTGGAGGAACCTGCTCTATTACTTCATAAGATACAGATTTTTCCTATGCAGGCTGAGTTAACATCATTTTCTCCTTGAGAAATTCCTGTTCTCTGTCTCCATTACTTGTGTCTTGACAGATATAACTACAAATCTCGTTGTTTTCCCAAAACAGTCAGCTTTCAGGTGTGTTTCAGCCAAGAAGCTTTTATTCTACCAAATGTCTTTTAAAAAAAAAAAAAGAAAAAAGAAAAAGAACTTTTTGGAAACTTATACAGTGAAGATGTCCTGAAGTAAATTAATGGCTTCTTAACTTTCCCTAATATTTAGACTATCTCTGTCACAGCACAAGTGTCTTCTTTGTACTTTTCACTAACACCCTACCTCTCTCAAATAAGGTGTAAATTAGTCCTACTTGCCTAATTTAGTCTTGTGTATGTTCATGTCAATACACCTCTTTATTTTGTATACTGTTGTAATAAAATGTGTAATTTTTGCTCTACCCATGTACCACTCAAAATTAAACCACGCATCTTTTAGCCTTTAGTGACTGCAAGCTTAGTTGTCAAGTGACCATAGTAATTGGTAATATGAGAGTCAAATTCACTGGCTGGCTCTCACTGTATTATTACCCAAAGCAAAAAACCCACATGAAATCTACTCATCAATTTGGATTCATATTTATATAATGACAGGGACCTCACTTTTTTGAGCAGGGGCCTTTCAAGTCATTCTGTGTTCAGTAATGCAGCTTTTGTGTGCTAATTTTAGGCATTAGCCATGTGGTTGACATTAGAGGAATTACGCTTTCAGCTCCTATAGCAGTGTGTACTTTTTTCCCCAAGTACTTCCTATTGTAGTTATTATCAGTAGAGGTGAACCAGTTGGAACAAGAGGGAGAGAGCATTAATGTGGAGTTGATGGTGGCCTGAGTGTTTGCTGTGTGCTGCTGATAAACTGCTGGTGCTTTGAATGCACGTTGTCTACTTCTGTTAAAATCAGTTAGGCACAGTATAGCGGTGAGGATGCCAGAGGTCATCAGTGCTAGGTCGAGCCTGAGAGTTTTGTTTCCTTAATTGCAACAGAGGCCATTTTGGCAAAGGCTCTGTAGCAGATAGGGCATGACAGGCATGTGTTTACTGTGGCCTCTTGATTGCAGATTTTCCAGTTCTCTGAAAGCTTGGGTCTTGAGGATACCATTATTTTCCTTTTGAGCAAATCTGCTTATAATGTTTGGGTTTGCAGACTTACTGTGTTTTATTTCAGGACAATATAAAACAGCTGTTGTAATGGTAAGTTATTTAAATGTTATACATGGGTTTGTGTGCAAGTGCCTGTATCACTGAAAAGACATGATAAAGTAAAATAATGCCTATTATTCCTACTTTCGGTGATATAAAGTGTTTCTAGAACTGCAGCACTGACATTATTTAATCTGAAACAAAATGGGATTGCAACAGGAAGGGAAGTTACATTTCTGAACATCACTTATTGAGGTGCTCTAGCTGTAAATGAGCTGTGCCATATTTCATCAGTGAAGAACCTTCATGTACAAAAGCATACTAAATATAGGTGCAAAACCAAAAGGAAACACCCCCATGAGTTGTCTCGTCTCACTTACTTCAATTACTTACAGATATAAATGTAAAGATCAGCAAACCAGGGTCCCACATGGGTTTGTGCAAATCCAAATGTCTATGTGTTTCTGAAACAATGATTTAATAAACTTACTTTGGTTGGTTCTGTAGGATGATCATATTCTTTAGTTAATAAGTCACTGAAAGCTAATTCAATGAATTTGATGAATGTTAGGAATAGACTGAATTTTATATAACAGATTCCCAAATACAGATAATGAAGGTTTAAATAACCCTGGAAATTGCTTAGAAAAATATTGAAGACTGCATGAATTTTCTCTGAACGTCAGTAAAGTTAAAACCTTGCCATGAGACTGCCCTTCTGAAAAGGTAAGCTATAACTAAAAAAACAATTCATGGGAAGTTCCGCATCACATGAGGGAAAAAAACCAAACCAAATAAAGCCCTGCCTCCCCCACCATGTCACAAGGGTGTATGGCATTGCTGTGTTATCTGGGGTTTAGAATTGCACCAGTTCTGTTAGGATATGGAGACAAGGATGAATATGATTGTCTACATGATGGCCTTCGATGTGACCTTGCAGCTCTGTTTGAGCTGTTGGAATACACTGCTTTGCTGTTCCACACAAGCAGCTGGGAAATATCAACTGAAAAAGAGCTCTAAATACCTCTCCCATCAGCCTAGTGTGGGTGTTATGTTGGGAAATATCTTGAAGATACTGGATTTGGACATAAAAAACAGTAAAAGATGCTACATTTACTATATTACAGTGTCCCAAACCCCCAAGTGTCCAGCAGCCTAGGGGATGACATGAGCACAGCAGCGACCAAATTTCATCAGTTTTTCTGGGAGATAATCGAAAAGTTAATGAATGGACTCTGAATAGGCTAGAGATAATGAAATGACACTTATAGATTTGAAAAAGTACAGTGAACTGTATGTGGACATATTTCAGACAAAGATATGGTCACAAGCTTCTCATTCATGGATAAATTTATACACTAACCCTTGACAAAATGCGCAGTTGAGTAATGCAGTGTATGGTATAGCTTATCTTTCCCTTTAGGGGATGTAAGGACACAGGTGTTTTCTCTGTCTTCCAGCAATACTAATGTTTAGTAGTATAATAGACATTTCCCGACTTGTATGTAGGAAGAAAGGAGGAAAAAAGTGTGAATGAAAATGTTAACTTTATTTAAAACTCAAAAAAGGCTCAGTAGGTATTCAGGCTTGCCCTTTTTTTAGCTGATCCGATTAACCTATTTATAATAATAATAATAATAATTACTTATTATGTGACTCCTTTGAAGTTCTTTGACGGATGTCTGATCCTAAAAACAATGCCAAATTCTGTGTACTTAAGCCTGTCTGCGGTGGGCTTTTGTAGTCATTACAACCTGCTCCCTGGAGCTATGCAATGCTCTGGAGCCCCCACATCTCACCCTCGTGAGCTTCTTTCAGTCTGTCAGGACTCCCTTATGGTATAGCTTCCTTCCTGAGGAACAACGCTCTTGGGAAGAATAAGGTTTAGCTTCCAAAACCGATGGGAGGTTTAGAAGAAAAACAGTGTCATCTTCAAGAAGGCCCATGTTGGCTTGGTGCCTGAACTTCCTAACAGAGTTGATTGCAGAGGCATAAGACTGCAGATGCTTAAGGAGAAGTTTGAATCAGGCTTGATGAGTCTTGCATTTAATTTTGGGTTAAGTGAGGAATAGAGAAGGAAATATTTTTTGGTTGTTGTGTCCCCCTTGTCCTCCTGGACATTTTCAACCGATGTAAATAACTACTTGTTTCTACCAGAGCAGCTGAGACCTCTGAAATTGTAATTTTTCCTTTTCATTTTTTCTGCCAGTGGCAAAATCTAACATTCAGGTGCAAGATGAGTTCCCTGCAAGAAAGCTGCCAAACAGAAGATCATATAACCTGTGTGGAAGATTGCTGTGCTCCAGTTTCTCTATTTCTCTGTTAGCCCTTTGCCATGGATGTGGGAGTTCCCCTGTGCCATGGCACTTCCCAACCCTGGTGTGCCACTGCCTTCCCATTTCCCTCACCCTTCGGACACCTTTTGGCCACCACAGAAATGCAAGGAACAGATATCC
>NW_009637441.1:0-486 GCF_000690535.1 Cariama cristata | reverse complement strand
GCTGAACAGGTACCTGACCTGGACGATTTCAAACACAAGTTTCCTGAATTCGGTACCTAGTTCATTTCATGGTAGAGATTATATGGGTATCCTTCAGCAATAATTTCCCAAACACAATCGCAACTTAGGCCTCCTCTGAAATTTCTACTGCACCTTTTCGTAACACAGTAGGGTGCAGTTTGAGCCAAAAAAGGGTTATTTTTTGTTTCAGGTAGGACAGATACAAAAACCCCCAATATTGTGGTTGACCACCATGTGTTTTTACAGTGTTTTGGTGTTAAAATAAAATTCTCTATTTATCTGTACCTATTAAAAGACACAGAGATTTTAAGATTAAGCAGTGCCATTTAGGACCTCTTAGAAGGTCTTGCTAGTTAAAATAAATAAATAAATAAATACTTAGCTAGAAAGTCTGAAAGAAATGTCCTCAAAAGGTTGAGAAGCTCTTTATTCCTCACTTGTCTGGACTGAAACTTTCATATATAT
>NW_009637440.1:0-16060 GCF_000690535.1 Cariama cristata | reverse complement strand
TAAATATATATAAAATTTATTTAAATATATTCATTTACCTACCCAAAACCACCGTGTAGTCACACTTCATATCTCAAAAATGAAGAATTCTAGATCTTCTCCAAGAATTATAAAGGGAATTGAAATGTCTAGAGAAGAATTTGAAATCTCCTTTTCTCACACTGAACTTGACACCCAGCCAAATTCCGTGGTTATTTAGACTCTAATCTTGCAAAAGGAAGTTTATGCACATGAATTCCTACTAACTTCAAAGGGATGTTGCAAAGTCACAAGAAAGCTCAGTTGTTTTCTGGGACTGTCAACCTACACATCATTGGAGCCAAAGTGTCAGAAAGAATCACTGGAAATGATCCAGATTTACACCAGAGAAAATGTGTATAGAGTTAGATTTCTGCTGGTATCTAAATTTCATCTCTGCACATTTTAACAAGTAGGATTTAAAAAGAATTCCAGTACAGTTCATCTTTTCTTAATAAAATTGATTCATGTAGTTGAAGCCCTAGCCAGGGCTGTTAGAGTAGCTAATTTGAAGATAAATCTCACTTTTAAGGAAAGATTTGACCCTTGGATGCACACATGCAACTTTCATTATGCTAATGGAAGCCACATTTGTGCATCCAAGGGCAAAATTTGTTCCTTAGCAAAATGATGTAAAATAAACAGATAATAAAGTGCATCAGTGCAGTAAGGGAAGATAATTGCATGGGAGGGATTTCCATTGGGGTGTGTCTTTAAATGCTAAGAAAGAAAACTTTTGAAATAACACACATAAAACTCACTAGCATATAAAATCTGCATCCTTCTAAGTGTAAAGTGAATTTTACGCTCATCCAAATAGATGGTTTTGCAAACAAAACAAAACAAGACAAAAATCAAACTAGGATTTCTAGATTTTTTTTTTTCCATGTGGAAGAAGAAATGTAAAAAACGAGGAGGGAGACAATAATTTATTTTTAGAGATATGCTCAAAAATACAAAATACTATGAAAAGATTCAATATATTTGCTGAAATAATGTTAATACTGCATTTACTCATACTACCTGTAATGTTTTCTGCAAGGATTAGAGAACTCTCACACAAAGGTTTGGCTTGTGTTAAGTTCTGCATAGAAAAATACAGTGTTGATTACTTGCTGTAATCAACATGAGCTGGTATCAGGTGAAATGAGCCCAACGTAGTATGTGAGAAGCTGGAGTGTTTCCACCCATACAGTGCAAAATACAGAGAAAGTATACTGATTGTCTCAAAACGCCAAGTGCTGGCTGGCTCTCACTCTTCAGATCAATATTCTTGTTTTCAAACATATCGCATTGAAAGCAAAGAATTTTTCCTATTTCTTCCAGTGTGCTCTTTCAAACTCTTTTGAAGTTGTTTTTGCCAGTCCCCTTCTGTAAAGCCACTGCTCTAAATCTCTTTAGCTGGGCATCCACTAGTAAGTGAAGCAATTAACCTCTTTCTTCCTGGGATTTTTGCCAAGATAGGCCAGCTGACTTTGCTCAACAGAAACCAAAAGAAATTGAGAAAGGAAAGGCAATCATCAGACTGTTTTCAAAGAAAAAAAAAAGAAGGATGAGATCAGAAAATCCTATGCCATTTGTATTATTTTCATTTCTTGGTTTTTAGCTAGTAGACTGCCTTGTCATAAAAGGTTAGACGATTTGTTTCCATACATTGTATGTTGTGTCCCAAGACAAAAGCAAGAATGAAGATACATTTGGAAGGCACAGTTCCCGTATTTACTGTCAGCATGTTTATTCTCTTGGGCAGGAGAACTTTCAGGAGGAAACTTTCCCTGATGATATTTATTTTGCAAAGAAACGCTGATCTGAAATAATTCAGAGAAGTAGCAGCTACCAAAGAAGACAAAAGTAGAAGGAAATATAGTCCGAAAGAAAGAAACTATACCCTGGTGGACGTATATTTTGATCCTTCAAGGAACAGCTGTAATCCTTTTTCTTGCCAAAGTAGGTGACAACTTATGATCTTACAGCAGTAGCAACAGGCACAGAGTATATTGTACACTAGTGGAAATGGATAAGGATGTGGATCTTCTCCTGAGTCTTGACCATGCGTTTTTTTCTAAGTTTCTTCTAATGTATGATGTAATATGACCTTCCCCGCCCAACACAAAATTCATTAGTCACACCTCAGAATTGCTCTCTTCTGACATGTAAAGAACATCGAGAATGACCAACCTCTGGATCTAGACCACTAGGTGCTATAGAATGTTTTCAACGAATAACAAAGCCATAACATTAGACACATTTTCCAGTCACCCAGTTTCTAGTCATTTTTATTTTAATAAGATTTAGTGATGAATGTGGTTTTGGTGGTGCATATAAATTAATGCATTGCCCACTAAACAGTCTGCATACTGTTTTACACCTTTGACACTTTTGCAGAGCTATTTTTCCAGTGTGGTGCTCTGAGGTACCCTCCTGAATAGTCTAAGACTGCAAAGTATTAGCTTGAAAGTACTCGCACAAAG
Source organism: Cariama cristata (assembly GCF_000690535.1). Lineage (NCBI taxonomy): Eukaryota > Metazoa > Chordata > Aves > Cariamiformes > Cariamidae > Cariama > Cariama cristata. Next base: position 13,571 of record NW_009637440.1, on the reverse strand, counting down.
AGTAGCTTTATTCACTGCTAGTGTGTTCCCCTTCCCAGAGTTTACAAGTCCCTTATCTAACAAGAGAATCTCTCTTATTTGCAGTAAGAAAATCTTTTCACTTCAGAAAAAGTATTAGTTACAGTTAGCAGGTTTGATTGAGCCCCTAGGGGTTCTCCTTTCTGTCTTTCCCAATGCTATGTATTTTACAGACAGTTAAAAAACTCTCTACGCAGCTTGGAGAAGGTCATCCAAGTGGTCAGACATAGTAAATATACCAGACCTAGCTTTGTGAAATCTAGTCTGATGGGAATCAAGTATTTTTGTCCACTTTTACCTCATCCTGTTATACAGTTAGTAAAACAGATGCCTTAAAACCAAGCAGCATTTCTAGCAAGCTTTTTTTTTAGTGTTCCTTATTATCTAGGGTACTCTAATCTAAAATCTTGGTCTAGGAAAGTTTTGAATAGTGGGAAATTTGGTAAAACCTTTCCTTCAAAAAAAACCAAACCAAAACAAAAGAAGAACAAAACCAGAACAATCTTGTAGATCAACAAGAAACAAAGATAACTCCCAGACTTTCCAAACTTTCTAGTTTAGAAAAACAGTCCTGAGGTTATTGAAGAGATTTTTTAATAGTATATTTTTTTGCTAATTTGTCTTTAATTGTTTGTTGAATTTCTCTTTTCTTGTTGATATGTTCCAAAGTTTTATAAAAATGTATGGAAAAAATAGGGACAATGGGTAGCAAATAACTGTGTGACAGAACAGAAAGAAAATGCATCGTAGTTCAATAGATAAAACGTTTATCATATATAATAGTCTCATGAAATATTCTTCAGTACAATCTGTGTGATGAACTTGGTCTTCATGTGTAAGCAGTTACTAAAATGATGGTTAATCCTCAGTCTGTGGTTCATTAGCTGCAGGGAAGTTCTACAGTGTCAGCTATCATTATTTATATAGTATTGCCCTGAACATCTGACAGGAGATAATAAGTGTCTTGGCTAGCTAACCACTGAGGACTTCTGCAGCAAGTTTCACAATATTCAGCAGTGTTAAAAAGCAAAATGTCTTGACATACAATGAAATTATTTTATTTGGTTTTTTTATATATATATATATGCACATATAAACACACACACATACATATGTATATGTGAACACATATACACAAACATTTAGTTTCTTTAACTTGTGGTTTACCGTATCAAGATACTTAAAAAATCTTAAAACAGGATTTAACTAGTGACAAACATCTGGTCTCTTGACTTAAACAATGTTGAGATTGGGGTCAATAGCGGATTTTCGCCTAGGCTTTTCCTGAAGATACAGATGCCAAAAAATTAGAAAGTTGACTTTTTGTCACTTGCAGGTGTGAAATGTTTAATGCACGTAGCTATGGCGATTTAATAAATAACAGAAAAAATATGGAAAAAGTATTGTACTGGGAGTTCAGACTGGCAGCCTGCCAAAAGACTTCACCTTGTTTAGGCAGAGCATTTTTATTATTGACAAAAATTATAATGCAAAGTCCCTCTTGTAGATCTGTGAACACAAGTAATTCTTATAGAAAAAACAAGAGCCAGCACAAATACCCTTTAAGAGAGAAGTCTGCAGACTTCCTGCATGGTTTTGCACGTGTAATTTCTTTAGGAAAGAAGACAAGTAAGATCAGCCTTTCTTTGAAATGTCACTCTTCCACATCCTTCAAAATATGCCCTTTAGGGCTAGTGAGTTCGGCAGACATTTTGATCTCCTCGCATGTACCTTGAGACACCTTCAAAACTGAAGGGATAGCATTTCAAAGTCATACCAAATAGTCAAATAGTCAATATTTCTTTTTGTCCTGAGGTGTCGAGTGATGTCCATGACATTGTCATGCAATAATTAAAATGGCACAGCTCTCCTTTGTCAGAATAGAAGTTATCAGTTTAGTTATCATAGAACAATTTGGTTGGAAGGTCCCTTAAAGACCATCCCGTTCCACCTCCCCTGCCATGGACAGGGAAACCTCCCACCAGACCAGGTTGCTCACAGCCCCATCCAGCCTGCCCTTGAACACTTCCAGGGATGGGGCAGCCACAGCTTCTCTGGGCAACCTCTGCCAGGACCTCACCACCATAACAGTGAAGAATTTCTTCCTTATATCTACTCTAAATCTTCCCTTGTGGAAGCTGTATATTTTCAATCCCAGGGAAAGGCCATTGCCTGAGCTATTTGATTGTTTCAGATTTTGAGAGTAGGTAAACTCACTGATAACTCATGATGGAGCCCTAAAAGTTGGACAATGAAAAGTTCATTACAGTGGAAGTTTCTTCATATAAATTATGCTATTTTACACTGGGACAGATTAGGATGACATAGATTGGAAACATATTGGGGTAGAATTTGAGTTTCCTCCTCTTTTTCTCATTTTTTTTCAGAAGACACAAATGTAAATATTTCTTTACTCTTTATTATGATTTTGAATTTATGCACCTGAGTAGAGTTTAGCCACAGCAGAACCCCTGCAAATTTAAGAAGTGCTCAGGATCATACTGTGACTGGTGCTGACTAAAGGCACAACAAAGAGGAGATGATCAAGGAAATACTCTTTTTTCAGGTCAATTTTTTAATATGAAAATCATAATATTAGCATGCATGCAGATACCTAAGCTGTGATGTTAACACTTGGTAACCCTTTCTTCACTAGAAAAGTGATCTATTGCTTACAAGTTGCCAGAAACACACTGTACATGAAACTAAACAGAATTTAACTGTTATTAATTGCTATTACAGAAAGATTTCTTGAATATGAATGACTGTTACCTATCATAATGCTGCACATGGTTTTCTCAATCCAGGTTATTTTCAAAAATTTTCTAGTGTTGATTCAGAGAAATGTTCTGAGCTATTTGGAGAATGTTTTCCACTAACAGCTGTCAAACAGATTCACTGGTTCAGGACAATCATGCTTATACCTATAATTGACAAAGCTGTATCACATTAGTATAAGGAACTGTATTCAGGAAAGTTTTTTGACTCATTGTACCCCAAAAAGTTTTATTTGAATCTTTCTGAAATTAAACCATTTTTTCCCTGATTTTTAAAAATTTCTTTTTTTTATTTTGCATTGCATTTCACTATCATAGCAAATCAAAAGGTTGAAACTGAAGGAAAGCATTTTGATTGCCCTGTAATATGTATTTGTAAATAGCTTCTGCAATAAACTGATTTGACTTGGGTTTTACTTAGGGGTTATTTTTCAGAAATTTGTTTTTATTTGGAATCATCCCTAAATTTATGAACTCTGAGAACCTTTATAAAATGAAACTTTTACTCTAAAAGCAGCTTAATGATAGTATTTTTAACCATGCCATATCATGAATATCATGGTTTGTTGAAACAAAAATGTCATTTATTAGTAACACAACAAAAATTGGCTTACAAAAGGGAATACAGAAATGTGCTAATAATGGGAAGGCACCCAGTTTTTGTTGTAATCATCCTTATGTTTCTATGGAATAGGTTGTTTTGGTTGCAGGGAGTTCCATAGCTTGGGGAATCTCTTTTTCTTTCAAACAGAACAAGCTAAGCCACCACCTCATTACTATCTGTTGACAGCCATAGAGACTGTAAATCATGACTCGACACACAGCGCCGTGTTAACTGAAACAATGCTGACTGTGGTCATCTGGAGCCTTTCCAGCTACGTTGGAACTACACAATAGACAAAGGACTCATTTGAAATGCAGATGTAACATTTTTGTAACACTGTGTCTATAGACAAGGCTGGGCTGCCTGGCAATGCCTTTTTGATATTAGTGTTTAGCATACCAGTGTTTGCTTATGTCAGTCACCTGCTATGTCAAGACCAAGAGGTCAGATCTTGAGGCTGACATGGCTGGCAGCCTAGAAACCACTTCATTCACATTGTGTTTTCTCAGGCAGACTTGCATTCTGTCGTGTGAGAAAAGCGAAAAGCAAAGCAATCAGTGCCCTTTCTGTCCCAGGCTTCCCAAGGAGTTCTTCCAAGAGTCTGCAAAGTTTGCTTTCCACTGAGTCACTCTGCTAAATGATCTTTGGTTAATGTCTATACAAAATAACGAAATAAAATCTTTATGAGGTCTCATGCTGTGGGCAGTGTGGTATTGACTGATTTACTAACACCCTGATGACCCCCTTCTTTCCACTGTGCTGCCCGATGATTTCGTGTTGTGTTTTAGTGATCATTTGGGAAAATGCAATTACCTTTCCTTCTTCCCTTTCTTTTTTCCCTTCTTCCTTCCTGTCTTTCTTCCTTCCATTTCTTTCTCTCCTTAAATGCAACAGTATAGAATCTTGTGTGTAAATTTAATTGCCAAAGATATACTGAGTTGCCTAAAAGACTCCAACAGGAACTAATGTGTTTTCCTTCCTTAGTCCTTCAATTGCATGTTTTGAATGTAATTATGAAGCTTAAATGAGCATGCTGTTTTAATTTTTCTTATATATAATAGCATGGTGGCCTGTGAAAACACAGCACTCCCAGCAGGAGTTAATTCTAATGAAAACAATAAATTTCACATAATGTAGTCAACCACAAAATAGCTTACCAATTGCTTAGTTATATGAAGCCCACCTGTTCTACTTGAGGCAAAATTCCTGCTCTGCTGAAGTTAAAAATTTTCACAGATTAAGGACCTTGTGAGTTGACCTTAGTTACCAGCCCAAATTAATATTAATAGCTTCTGACCTCTCAGACGTGTCCTTCTGCACAAGGGAGTAGGGAGGTTTTAGATCACCCAGGGGGCTGATTGTATACAAAACTGTTCTCAGATATGAAAACTGGCTCAGATTTCATAAAACAGTCCCACCCTAACCCCTAAAGTACTCCTGCTGATGCCCTGCCCACCCTGTTTTACCACTGCTTTCCCAGTAATGCTGGTGAGGGAAATTGGACAGATCAGTCGAATACACAAATATTTTTAGAAGGAACCTATGTTTCCTGTTAGTGCAGCTAAGATGAAGATGTCTGTGTAGATATATGTTACAGTCATCTTACATGCCATGATGTCAGAGTATAAAATCTAGTCAATAAAAACACAGGAATGTTTAAGTTACCACATAGGAGGAGCCAAAGAACTAGTCCCCAAGAAATCCCACATGATTCCCCTGTCCAGAAGGCAGGAGGTGGGAAAAGGATCTGGAGGAGAGGTAGGGAGAATGTCAGGAACTTAACAAGCACCATCCTAGTTACAAAAGCAAAAGATCAATGTGTAAAGAATCAAAGCTAGTTAGTGGACAAAGTAGCTGCAGAACAGCTGGATTTACAGTGCTCAGGCATGCCATTTAACATGGGAAGAAGCTGGAGACGTTCATCCCTCTCAAAGCCAGGGAGTTTTCTGTAAGCAATAATTGTTTATTTAGCAATTACAATGAGAGTATCTATTGACCAGTGTTAACATCAACTTTATATTCATATTTACTTTAACCAGTAAACTGAGCGAAGTATCTGTACACAATGTAAATTGCCTTTAAGTCTTCATTTAAAGGAAATGACATGATAGTCTTTAATAGCTGGAAACTATCACAATAAATTTGTCAAACAACATAATTTCCCTATTTCTTGATGAAAAAAAAAAAAAACAACAGATCATTGCCGATGAACCTGCAGTTATCATTAAAGAAGCCCAATTATCTTTGTGGTTTTATCATCCAAAATGCACAAATAATTTAAATTTTAATTGTACACTTTGATTATCTGGCCTTGAGACTTTTGAATAAATTAGACCTCATCTCTATTGCTCTATTACTACTGTTATTTTATAATACATCTCTTTCAGTGATAATGTCAGTCATTATCTGCTAATAAAAAAATACCAGGAAAAGTAGCAGGGGAAACAAAGTCTAATGCAACAGCAGGGAAAATATGGGTAGGAGAAAGGAGAACAAGGTGACTATGAACACTGTAAAATGTGTACTAAGCCAAAAGAGGGACTTCAATATGATTTCAGAGACATTATCTTCAAAATTAAACAAAAAACCTGAATCCACAATATGATTAAGTTTATACAGCAAAATATGAAGAAAATTAAACTTTATTGTTGTGAAGGATCTCAGTCCAAATCAGTGAAACTATGATGTGATTTCATAATATTCTGTTGTTTCTTGAGTTTCAAGTGAAATTTGGCAATTTTTGTGAGTTTGAAAAAAATTATCAAGCTTATCCTCTAGCAGCAGTCCCTACACTAATTAATTTTTCTAAACTTAATTTAGAGGCAAGAATAAAATATCTGATTCATTGACTGGGTAAGCAATAGTCCTTAACAGGAAAAACAAAAGAAACAAACATGCGTGGTAGGACACTTGCTGCCCTGTTCTTCCTCTCTAGTTAATTTGTGCATAAGGGTATGTGGAGACAAGGGCATGGTTTCATCTTCCTCATATTTGGACTTGCATGAGATGGTTCAGGTCACATGCTACAAAACAGAGCAGCACTAAGGGACTTATAAAGTTTGTCGAAGAGAAAATACTGAAAGATAAATGCTCATATCTTTTTCCATCCAGTGCATCAAAGCACTTAGAATAAAGCCTCTGACTTTAAACAAGTCACAGTTTCTAAATGAACGTGGTTTTTTATACTAGTTTCCAGTACCAGGCACGGTTTTCTTCCCATGGATAGCGGGAAACTCTGGTCTGTTGTTATATAATCTTGCATCCAAACAGCTTATTCTTACTCTGTCTTCTTTATGATTGAAGGCAGGTTCTGTAGTCTGTGTTTCAGCATTCATCTTCTCCTGTACAGTCTTGGAAGAAGTATAGAACAACCAAACATTATCAGTAAATACATAGCAGTAATCAGCAGAAAGGATGGAAGAAAATACCAGGAAGACTGACAAGGAGAATACATGTTGAAGAAGGTGCCAGTACTTTGACACAGAGCACATATCACTGAAAAAGGGAAGGGATAGGCAAGCAATGAGATGATTCCTTCAGCCTTGGTTCCAGGCTGCTCTTTGTACCTACTGAAACCATACCTCCTGCCATTATATCAGCAAAATCTTATCTTAAGGGATATCCTGAGCACTGACTTCAGGGGTCAGCGAATTCAAGTATAAACGTCAATCAGTCTTCTATAATCTTATAATCACTCAGCAATAGGTATAATTCCTGTTCATTGATATCTAGCGATCTACTGACACATGAAATATGAATAACTGGTTGCCAGTAATGCACCTTGTCTTATATCAGCCTGTGGCAAGAGAAATACTTTGACTTCCAGATAATGAGAATAAAACCAGCACCTGGAGACTGGGAAAGCTGCCAAATCTGTACCTCCCTGCTGCCAAGAATCAACTGATGTTACTTTTTAAGTTTCCAGGCCATCTGCTTGCTTGCTTGCTTCCTTTTTCCCAGGTGTCAGCATGCCAGCTTTTGGAGCAGCTCACAGTGGAAGTGTCATGAGGTGAGGAAGTTGAATGCCCATGCAAGAGAAGAGCCAGCAGTAGGAAACTCTCTTGCCACCCCCATCCCCCCAAAAAAAGAAAAAAAAAAAAAAAAGAAGTTTGTATGATGAGTAAATGAAAAAAATGTTGAATCTTAGACCAAGGATGCTGAGGAGACAGAAGACCTAGAATAGCCATTAAAAGGACAGGAGTATAAGGATGCCTCTGAAAGAGGAGCTAAATTAGAAGGGAATTGAAAAATAGGTACACACAAGAATATTTAGTCTAAACTCTTTTTAAGTCTAATTATGCTTTATCTTGAACATCCTCTGAAAGTTAGTGTCACTAAATTGGTTTATACATCAAGTTCAGGAATCCTTAAAAACTTGTAAATCTAAAATGTATGCAGAAGAAATTAATGTACTCTGTCTTTTATATGAAAAATATAAAAGTTGCCTTTGCACAGGTATGCTATATAAAGACCAAAACATTGTAGATACGCAGTTCAACATTTGACTCATTTGACATTCTGGAATTTATTGTAGGTATAATACAGCAAACATAGTCTCTAAATCAGGCATTAATAAATTGTTAGATGATAAGCCTGCAGTGTTTTTCTTAAAAATATACGTCATAAGATTTTTCGGTACAAATATTCTGATGTCATTGTCACAATGTGATGTACCATGCCTTGAAGTAGACTTTAAACATCATGTTATGACAAGGAAGCAGAACATCACTAACCTCCACAGTGGTGTAGAAAAAGACGGAAGTTTTCCAACATCACTATGGCGTCAAATGCTGGATATAATGTTTTGATTGTTCCTGAACACTCCAAAGAAATTGGATCTGATCTGGAGAAATGGGAAGAAAGCATACCCTAACAACACTTCTCCAAACAAAACAAAACAAAACAAAAACAACAACAACAAAACAAAACAGAAAAACACTTGCTCAAAATATTTTATAACCTAACAATAATTTTTACTTTTATCACTATTCTTTCTTCTTCATATTTTAGTATTAGAACTATGAAAGGTTGCTCAATACACAGCAATTCTACAAAATCTTGTGTCAGTGCATTTTACATTTGTGTCAGTCATTTTGAGGAACATTCCCTGTGGAAGTATTAGTGCTAACATCTACTAAAATATTTTAATACAGATTTAAAAATGACAGGTTTGAGTATATTTTGCATTATATGGTTTATGTATAAAAAAACCTTAAAATTTTACTTTGGGTGTATAAAGTGCCACTTAACCTCCAAATTAGACTGAGATAACTACTAAGCATCAGTAGTTCCTTTGTGTGGCAGTAATTTCATCTAACTTTAAATGGCAAAAGTTAGACAGTAGTCTAAGTTAAATACGTTCTCCTTATTGATAATGAAGAGATAAATCTCAAATGCATGATTCAACTTATGTAAACTGACTAGCTTAGGTGTTCAGATGGCTAAGGTCAAATGAGATACACTGACAGGTCTCAAAACAGAAAGTTAAAAACTCCTTGAACTGCAAGAGTTATCATTCAAAATAAAATTAATATTTCCTGAAATAATGAGCTGATTGCTGTCAAATGGTAACATATTTGAGTGTTAGAATGTAGTCATTCGACTGGGAGCAAGGAAGAAGCCCTCATTACCAGAAAATATATTTGTGTGGAACTAGAATACGCAGATTTCTTTCTTGAATCTCAGAAAAATTACGTATAATCATCTATGACTATGTGGATATGAAGGCAACCATTCACTTTTTAATTGTGCTGGATTTATTTGCTGGTTGTGTGCAGACTACAGATCAGATCTTGATCAATAGTAGAAATATGGAACAGTTGGGAAGAAGTGGGCTCTACATCTGGGATCCCTGAAAGCCCTGAAGCCTTTTCAAGTTTACTGATTTAAGGGAACTGTGAGTTGTTACAAAAAAAAACCACAACAAAACCCACACAACAAAAACCCCCTCCCTCCCTCTCACTCCCCCCCCCAAAAAAAAAAAACCCAACCCCCAAAGTTTTCAAATCCTCACATTCTACTCATATAAGAACATCCTGGATGTATAGCAACTGTAGAAAATAAGTGGAGTTCATGGCTGTCCAGATGTCTTGATATTCTCATTTTAGTTGGCAATTTCTTTCTAAGGGGTGAAACCATTGCTTCTTGACTTTCTTAGAATATGCAGTTCTATGAAGATATTGGAGAAATCCAGAGGTACATTCAGAGTCTTGGAGCAGTTACTTCAGAGACCTGTCTCTCAAACATAGTTCTAGACTACACTAAAAATATTCCAAAATGTTCAGAACTTAAGACAGTTAGTGGACACTATCCAGCGTGGAAGAATATGAGAATCAAAGTTTGGATCAATAGAAGAGTTTCAAGAATATTCAATAATGGGAAGACTTCAAAGAGAACTAAAATGTAATTATATGCAAAGTCATCTAAGTCTTGAGAGCAATATGAACAATAAGAATCTACATTATGTAATGTTCCACAAATTTTATATGTTAAATTTAAATTGGTAAATTTAGATTAACCTCAATGCTTACATCAATACTGTTCTGAAAATTTATCCTCTCCTATCCTATCCTATTCTATCTTATGTTTATTTTATTACTTTTTTATCCAAAACATAGTTTTGAGTCTACATATAAAATTTATCTAATACTATTCTGAGATATAGCTTTGCTACTTTGAACAAACTGTGGTTGGTTGGTTGCTCAGTTCGTTCATTCGTTTATTCGTTTTCTTGTAGCTCATTTCCCTTTGCCCTTTCAATAGTAATTTTCACACTAATTTCATATGTGGAATTCAGTGACAGCCACTATCCATTTCCAAACAGGAAGAATAGATGTTCCAAGAGAAGCAACTCAGAAAATTTAATAAAGACTTGGGAATAAGTTGTAAAGCCCTATCTATCCTTATTCTGACAATTGCACCATTGAAATAGTCAAATAAAATGAGTGATGCTGCATATATGTATATGTGCCTGTATATGGAGATCTATGCATAAGTAAAATGTATAATTTCAATGCTGCTATTGTAGTTGTTGTAAAGAGACATTGAAAAGATTCACCATTTGACGAAGATTTAAGTTGCATTCCATTTCTACTGTTTCTTATTACCACCCACATCTTTTGTCATCTTCCTATAGTTTTATCTTTGTATGTCTTTGTAGTATCAAGAACGTCTGTTTTCTGTATTTAAAGTAACACCAAAAATTTCTCTTAATTTCTTTTATTGCAGCTTCAGGTCAAGGCTATCATGATCAGTTTACTATTTTCTGGCATATCAGTCTAATGCATTGCAATGGGGTTACCTATTCAAATCAATCATAATCATCTTTCATTTAAAAGGACATTTCATCAGTGTGACTGTTAATTTAGGGTCAACAACAGATTCATTCAGATCGGAGGAGCCAATAGGTTAGACAGACACTTGATGATTTTCTTGTGTTCCCTGTAAACTGAAAATTTATCTATTCTTTTTCAGATTTGGAAAGTACGTGGGATTTTTTGATTTGTGGCATGGAAGATAAGGATAAGTATGTGATGAAGACCAAAGGTATTGTAAATAGTCAACATAGTAGCGCACATCTCGTCAATTTGACTTTTTACTAATATGAACTGAGTTGAACTATCAGGTACCTTTGTTTTTGGAGTGCATGACAGACAGAACTTCATTCATTATTTATTTTATGCTCTTTTTTCTCTTTCTTAGTGCTATCAAAGGTTTTTGTTAAGCCTTTAGAATACTGAAGTATTTTGAATCTTGAAACCTGGAAAATCACTGAAGGTTTTATATGTGGGAAAGCTGTACTGACTTGAATTATGTCAGTCAAATTGTTCTGGTGAGATGTGAATATGAACTATTGTATCTCTTAAGAATATTCTTATTCTGGGATAGAGATGCTGATGTCACTTACGTTTAAGCTCAGTCAAAAAGCTACACACCATTTAATATAAATGTGTATCCAACCAGGAAGTCATACTAAGTCTGACTGGCATGAAGGGTCTTTTTATCAAATGGACATGCTTTGCTCTCTTTCTGGAGGTTTTGACACTAATGAATTTGATCAAAACTGTGCTTGCTACTTTTCCATTAATGCAGCCTTTCTGGTTGCGTAGCGAGATACACTCTGTAGAAGTCACTTTTCAGCTTTTCTTTTTTTTTAATAAAAAATTCACCATTGTGTGTTTAGCATTTCTTATAATACAACTGACAGGTGGCAAATTTATTTAGTGGAACATTTTGATGACCATTGACACAACTGTGTAGAAGAACAGTCTATATTTAGTCAAGCAGTAACTGTAAGGATGGCTTTTATAGCTACCAGATATAGATAGTTTTATGTATTTGTTTAGAAACGTCCAGACTCTTTGGTAATAAACAGAATTTTGAATTCATGTTTTCCTTTAATACTATCAAGCATTTTGTAAAATTACACTAAAATACAAAGGAAGTTAATATTCCTTTGAGTTAAAATAAGAGTGATTAAATGTAATTTACAATGTGTTCAAAATATGCATCTCAAGTTTTGACAATGACATGGCATCTATATTGAAAAAAAAAAATAGAAATACAACTCATGAAAAATACAATTCCAGTGCCTTTACCAAAGCACAATTCATATTGATTGCAGTTCTGTATTAGTGTTGTATTTATGCAGATTCTCAGAATACCAACAGTTAATCTAACACTGTATGTTAACGCTATATATTATTAACGCTATATATTAAGCCTAAGAAATCATATTACTTTCCTGACAAATAATGCTGATTTTACATTTCACCTCACAAAGAAGGGAAGTTAATTTCTGCTTTTGCAGCATATACAACTAGGAAATTAAAAGTTTCAGCCCCTACTCCAGGACTGTGCTGAGGTTTAAACTTCCAAAAGTTTCTTTAAACTCATCTAATTTTTCTTCATTTTTAACCATTCTGTCAGTGCTTCAGAATGATGAGTATTACTTTGAGGAAAGTCTGCAAAAATAGTCTCATAGGGAATTATCTTTCCAGTAGCTTATTAAGTTCACAAGAAGAATATTCCTCTGATTTTCAGTATCCAGCTATTTGTTTTCAAACTGAGCATCATTAGCATGTAAAAATGAAACTAAATTAACTGAATTTTTTATACAACTTCAAGTATATATATTTTTTTTAAAATGAGAGTGAAAACACCAAAAGTGGCACCCAAACTTGCTATTTGTAGCACAAATTTCTGAAAGTATTTGCTTCTCAAGAATGCCTGTGTTGGAAGAAGAACCAACAAATATGTGTTGATAGATGTTTATTGTAAACAGGTGTGGAGAATCTGCCTCTGGTCCTACTAGTACCATTTATGCAATGGATGGTACAAATTAGGAGTCTAATCTGAAATCAAATGTCATAGTAATACATCCACTGTTTTTAGAAATGTATTGAAGACTATATAGACAGTCAAGCAACAGAGATTTTCTAATGGTAAAACTTGTTTTTCCTAATATGCTGCCCTGTCATTGGAACCAGTTTACCTTAACAAAAATAAATACAACATGGAAGGTCAATAGTTTAGATTTTTTTTATTTTTTTTTTTCATAATAAATCTCCATAAAGGTTATCGCTCACTTAATGTCAGGCACAGGCTAGAAAAATCTTCCAAACTCAATTAATAACAAACATCATGTTTCTCCTATGTTTTACTAAGCTGTAATCTACTTAAATCGTAATATATTAAGAAAGTAGTAATGATAAAAGAAAGCATCAAAATGACAAAATTCCTCATCTTAGCATGAACGAAAAAATAGATACCTCCCAGTGAGGACAACAGATAATTTCCCTCTGAATATTAGCAAAATGTTAATGAAAGTAAAAAAGATAGAGTAGCACCAGCACGTGTGTGTGTGTATCTATGTATATATTGGGTTAGATACATACACATTATTGTTTATTATAGGAAACTATTACTGTATGATGTTTGCTTGCTTGTAGATTAATGATTGGCTGGTATAACAAAATTACAGACAACATATGGGATCGATCAAACTTGATTGATGGAATACTTGCAGGTCCAAGTATTCTTTTTTTTTCTGTTTTTCTTTACTTGAAAAAAAAAAATAAAAGAAAAATTAGGTGCTTTGTTAATCATGAATGTATTGTTATTCAAGTTATTCTTCATTATTCATGAAACTGGCAGCTCATGGCCTGGACAGG
>NW_009637439.1:0-2035 GCF_000690535.1 Cariama cristata | reverse complement strand
TTATTATTATTAACTTTATCTCAAATGCTAAACTGCTCTTACCTTAACCCATCAGTTTTACCTTTTTCTGATTTCCTTTTTTCCGATTTCCACCAGCGCTGGGGGAGGGGGGAGGAGTGAGAGAGCAGCTGCGTGGTACTGTGATGGACAGTGATGACCATTCTGCCTTAAACATTTCTTGGTACATAAAGTGCACAAAACTTCCTCCTGTGGTTTTGCTGCCAGCGACTGTACAAAGGAAAAAACAGTCTCTCTGTACCCTTTTGCCATTCTGATACCACAGATGAGACAGCTGTTTCTGGCCCTGTGGAGCACTGAGCTAGCTAACTGCCTCAAAGCCTAGGCGAATGTGGTTAAGGCATCTGGGATAGAAAACACCTACAAGTAGAGTCGATGCTAACAGTGAGAACATCTGACGCATGCACAAAGAGTACGACTTCGGGCCGGGGCTCCTTGCAGGGGGGCTCTGTCGCGAAGGCGACCGCAACAGGTGTATTGCATGTACACTATGTTCCTGCATGGGCATCGTCCAAGAAGTAAACATCTTCTGAGAAACAACATAAGACTACTGAGAATGAGATGGCAGGAAGACATAAAAGGAAGCCAACCTCTTTGGAAGGTGTACGTACCCACCACCGATGACTGGATGAGCAGTAAAAGCAACGCTGGATCCAGGGTGGTGACTATCTCTTGCTAATCTATCTCGATCACTCGCTGCTTCTTTCTTTTTCTCTCTCTCTCTCCCTCCTATCGCATATGTCCTCATTGAGAAAATAAAAGTATACCTAGCTTGGAGCTGACACTTGACCTCGTTTGTGTCTTAATTTCTGTCCCGGGGATCGAACAATTTAATCAAGGCACTGCTGGTTGGACCTTGACATTTTAACTGGGGTCATGAACAGGATCCCTGTGACAGAAAAGTGTCAAAAGGTGTATGTGAGAAAGTCTCAGAGAAGTTCGGGGGCAAAACTTTTGTGTTGTAACTTTTACGTGTTGCCTCTCTGAGACAGATGGCCCATTTGTTTGTTTGTGCGAACCTCTCAGAGATGTTTTGGGGCAAAACTGTTGTGATGTAACTTTTACATGCTGCCTCTCTGAGATGAATGCCCTGCTTGTTTGTTGAATATGGGTGACAACAACGTTGTCCCCGCAAGCAGAGACATAGTGTTTAATTTTTTAGAGAAGTTTAACTCTCGCCTTTCGGTACCAGGTATCAATTGGGCACAAGAAAATTGGTATAATTTGCAGAGTGTTACCAAGCGGATCAGTGCCCTGCAAAAGGACGCTAGACTTCGGTCTGGAAAAGGAAAATCAATCATTTCTGCAGTTTTGGGTGCCAGCTTGGTTGTAGCTGTGGAAGCAAGAGACCGGCAGTGTAGTGTCGAGTCTCAGACAATACAGTCCTTGCAAACCATCATCCAGTCCCTGCAAGGACAAATAGAGAATCTAAAGGGGCAATTAGAACACCAGAGAGCCCAGGAAGATGATCTACGATCTGATTTTGAAGAACAATTTTTTACAGGCGAGAGTCGTGAAATCAGTTTGCCCCGAAAAGGGAAATAATCTACCCCTGTGAGGAGCTAGAGGAGGCAAAATTAAGACTGGACAAATTAGAAATGCCCCCTTGTGCCCTCCGACCTTTGATCAAAACTGAGTTCACATATGACAACGACCTAGACGACTCCCCTCAAATTACTACAAAAGAAGTGCCGTATACTGCAATGGAATTAGCCAAATTAAAAAAGGAGTTTGGTCGCAGCCCCAAAGAATCAGAGACAGAATATTTGTGGAGGGTGTCGTTGTCAGGTGGAGACCAAATACTCTTAAGTGAAAAAGAAGCTGAAGGATATTGGGGACCAGGAGTGTTTCTAACTACCGGTGACTGCCGTGCTCCCCGGTCTCTAACCCAAAGAGAAGCCTACTGGGCTGGAGGTCTCAGTCCCCTTGAACGGGGGGATCCCCTTGCAATTACAGGATGTGTTGATCAATTAGTATAAAATGTAGAAAAAGCGGCATGCTTGCAAATGATGTATGA
>NW_009637438.1:9639-15628 GCF_000690535.1 Cariama cristata | reverse complement strand
CTAAACCATGTCCCTAAGCAGCACATCTATACATCTTTTAAACATCTCCAGGGATCGTGACTGAACTCCTCTGGGCAGCCTGTTCCAATGCTTGACAACAATTTCAGGGAAGAAATTCTTCCCAACATCTAATCTAAATGTCCCCTGGCACAATTTGGAGCTGTTTTTTCTTGTTCTATCACTGGTTACTTGGGAGAAGAGACCGACACCCACCTCGCTACAACCTCCTTTCAGGTAGTTGCTCAGGTCTCCCCTGAGCCTCCTTTTCTGCAGGCTAAACAACCGCAGCTCCCTCAATCGCTCCCCGTCAGACTTGTGCTCCAGACCCTTCACCAGCTTTGTTGCCCTTCTCCAGACACGCTCCAACACCTCAATGTCTTTCTGATAGTGAGGGACCCAAAACCGAAGACAGTGTTTGAGGTGCAGCCTCACCAGTGCCGAGTACAGGGGAATGATCGCTTCCCTAGTCCTGCTGGCCACACTGTTTCTGATACAGACCAGGATGCTGTTGGCTGCCTTGGCTATCTGGGCACACTGCTGGCTCATATTCAGCCAGCTGTCGACCAACACTCCCAGGTCCTTTTCTGCCAAGCATCTTTCCAGTCACTCATCCCCAAGCCTATCAGGATATTTTGATCCCTCAAAAAACTGATGTTTGCTTTAGCTGTATGGAAATTGGAAAGATAGGCTATACATAACTCCATAAGCAACTTTCCACTGCTCCAAAACATACTCAGTCACAGTGCAATTGGAAAGCATTTCTTCTGGCAATGTAGGCTAAAGATTCAGAGCAGTGAGTGTCAAGTGCCAATGAACAAAAGTAAAAGCAGCAGCTACAACAGCCCAGAGCAGTGATTCTGCTTCTGGATGAACTCCAAGTGCCTTGCTGAGTGGAGCATCATCAGTGCAATATTTAGTGTTTTTCAAAGCAAACTAGCCTTTATACTGTGGGGAATGCTTTACATTTAAATTCCTTGAAATTTAGAGCCATTAACTTTTCAGAAATTTTAATATTTTCTGCACCTGCTCTGTTAATTATCAAAGTTTTGTTCTTCCTCACACACCCACATGATCCTTCTCCATTATCCTGTGATGAATTCATCATGTTGACATTTTGACAGTTCAGTTATTTCCAAGCAGTAGACTACTATGTCATAAACACAGTGTTATGATTTTGCTGAAGAATAAAGAATAAGGTTTAAGTGGAAAGAGAAAGAGAGTTTTTATTCAAATGCAAATGTCAACAGTCGTGGCTGAGGGAAAATAGAACGTTTCTCGGAAAGAAACTTACTTGCAGAACCACTGTCTTTTTTCTTCCTAACTTTTTGTATATCTTTCCACAGATACAGGTACATATGTACAAACATGAGCATCTGCTACATAAATTAGTGTCATTCCTTTATCCCCATATTCCATTATTCCTGCTATCTTGCTGATATTTACTCAAAGGAATAAGATTTTTTAACAAGTGCTTATCTTATAAAAAAAGTCTCACATTTTCTCACATATTTGACATTTTAGTATAAAGTCTAAGCCCAAACAATGAAAAAACAATATTCTTTTACCTTCACATCATGGTAGAGTTTCCAAATAGCTTCTGTGTCTGTGAAGAACCCTATAGGCCTTCATCTTTCCAACGCTAATGAATTTGTTAATATTCAGAGATATTCTATAGATCACAAAAGTACCAAATTCATATTTCCTGCACAAAAAGTTTCTGAAAACAGGTGTTGACAACATTGATAACCATAAGTTAGATTAGTCAGTTTACATTTTAAAGAGAAAGAAACACAAATTGCCTCCTTGTATATTTCTTCCTCCATTGTTGTCCAAAGAGCAATAAAAATTATAGACTGCTGTTACAGGTTATTTTTTTCATTAGAAGTGACCAAATTTTGAGTCATTATTCAGTCTGGGTCTTTTTCTTTTCTTTTTTTTTCTCTCTGTCTTTATGTTTTGTCAGATATTTTTATAATGTTTTCTTAAATGTTACAATACTTAGCACAGTCATTTCTTCTTAGAGACAATTCAAGATATGTGGTATCAGCATTCTGGCTGCCACTATGTATGGATGATTATAATGGAATATGAACTGCACTAGACGCCAGCATGATTTAACTCAGCTGGAGTGTTGACTTCTTGGACTTTGGATCAACTCCCCAGAGGGCTGGTGTGTAGAACTTAGTTCAGTGTAATCTTGAATTTTAAATAAAGTTCTAGGAATGTCTTGGATTTTCAATCACATTAAAAAAAAATTAATTTATTCCCAGATTCCTTCCAGCTGGTAAAATTTCTGGTATAATACTTCTATAATATAAACCAGTGTCCATACAAAACTTAAGTACATTTTTCTACTAGACATAAAACAGAAGGTATTTTCCACCTTGAAATTGCTCTTCCGCTTATTTTCAAAGGGTATATCTTTTCTCTGTCTAAACAACACTTTTCTTTCTGTGGCAGGCAGTTTTATGCAAGATCTGCTGCTTCTAACCCCATGTTTATGAGAAAAAATCATAAACAATGCAGACATTCTTTTTAGAACTGCGAATAAGATTCTGATTCAAGTATAGATACTGAGAAGACAACTGTAAAGGATTTTCAGAGATCTGAAAATCTGAGAAATTTGGAAGATCTTTATCTTCCCATACTTTTAAATCCTCATCAGTTTTGCGCTCATTTGCACCAGTATCCCATTCTGGATATCATAAGGATAGGTAAGAATTTACCAGACTTTTTATCCAATGTTTTGTAGTACTACTGTCCAAGGGAGTTCAATTGGTTCTGGAAAATGTCTTGTTGTGTGACAAGGTCTATTTTAGTTTTGAGACATCTGAGTTGTTCCATTTAAATCAAATGTTCGTTTTGGTTTGTTTGTGATAAGTCGTTCTTAAATTTGAAATGATATGACATTACTTTGTTGTTAAATTTTTTTTAACCAGTAATAATTTTAGGTTTTTAAACTGGATTTATTATGCCGTATAAATTCTTTTTTACTTGTATATTTATTAAACATTACCAGAATGTAAAACACTATCATAATGGTAACAGCAATGGTTAGCTAATGTGAAAAGCATGTTGCATTTGTCTGTTTTTCTAATCTGCATTTCAAGAAAACCTTACTTATTCAGAGTGCTAGTTTAAATCTGTAGAGTTTAGTAGATTGTTAATCTATGTAAACTTGAGTAGATTGTTTACTCTTGTCATTCAAAAAATTATATTTTGGAGGAACTCAGTGCGTCTAAACACCAGGTTCTTAAGGTCTTTTGCATATTCTGTTTAAGTAATCACACCAACAATAATTTTGTCCCTGGTTGAGAATGTAGCAAATACCATCTAAATGTGTAAAAAAACTGTTTGCCATATCCTTTATCAAAAAGAGACAGCATGTTTTCAACAGCCTTATTTACCAAAGCAGTGATGCACCTCCAAAGACTTTTGAACCTCAGCTGGAAAAAAAAGAAAAAAGAAACAGCAGCACCAACAACAAAACCATAACCTTAATCCAATAAACATTAATTTAAAAGTGGTTTCGGGGTATAATCGGAAGCATGACTCTAGTGAAGTATGTGTGCTTCATATTTGAAGATAGTATGAGTACATAGTAGCTTTTTTATGACAGAACATCTTAACCTGATTATCTGACTAGGATGTGCCTTTACAAAAATACATGCAGACTTCACAGTGAAATCAACACAGATGGAATAATGCAGTTGAGATATTTTTAATTTCTTGAGTCAATTTGGGTGTCATTTCTGTCACCTACTTTCAAGGCTTCTCTTTATCTTTTGGATTGAATCCCGGAATGTCTCTACCTTATAGAATTTCAAAAACAAAGCAAACAAACTAAATAAAAAAAAATGCTCCCCTCCCATCCGCTAAGTTACCCTCTCTCAGTTGAACTTCTGGCATATGGTGCAGCACAGGTCAATGTCACAAGCCATTCTGAAAAGATTCTTCAGTTAGTTGAAACTTAAGTTAACATACATTACTTTTTATAGCTTCATACTCTAGATTGAAAGTATTCCATCACTTTAAAGTCAGGACATTGAAAAGCTGTTCATAATTTTTATGATATTCAGTTGATAATTATCAGTCCTCCAAGAAATGTAACAACAAGCCAGGAACAGATGCTGAATGTTCCACTTAAATTTCCATACAGCGGGATTTTGAGTGACAAATTAAAACTCTTAGAAAAAATAAAAGATCTTTTAGAACTCTGCATCACTGAATCCACAGTTCAGTGAATGGCATTGGAGTAGGGAACATTATTTTGATCTGTCCATCTATGATAACCTGCGCAGTGAGATTTTGGTCCATGAATGGTAACTCTAATTGCAATGTCAATAATCCTCCAAAATAACATTTACTTTCCTTTACAAAATATTTAAAGAGGAATACTTTTTTCCACACAAATCCCAGTTGTTAATAGGTTTAATAGTTCCATGAAAAAGTACAGATTCTCCAAATATCACCAAAATAAAATTGATATCCCTGAAATTTTTGCAGCATTTCACATGAAAACTTTTTTTCTGAATAAAGACACCTACCATAGTTTAACAGTTATAAAAAAAGGACAAATACATTATTCCAGTCAAAGTACATCAATACAGAGCTGCTGTCTTATCAGCTTATAAGAAAAGTTAAGTTTAAAATGACGTGAAAGAAATTTTAATTGAAGTGTCCACTTATCACCACTAAAAATTGCCGCTATCCTTATATGTCAGTTACATTTTTCTATTAATTCTCTTCTAAGATACTAGGAAACATCCCCAATAGTGCTTTTTCATTCTTCAAAACAGACTTTGTTAATGCACAACTAGAAATCATTGAGAAACATAGGACAGGGCAGTCCCTTGTCTTTATTAAGCCCTGTGTGAATACAAGCTCTTACTCCTCTCATAGGCAAGCAAATGAAGCAACAGTTCTTGGAGGGATATAGGACCAGTTATAGGGACAAGTGAAGGAATTATTCTCCATTTCACTCAAGAACAAAACTTCCACTGAACCAAGATAGTCAGGAATTTCACCCATACTGAGGAGTGAAGTTCAAATTCAGAGAGAGTTTAAGTTCAGATATAGTCATAGAATCATTACAGTTGGAAGAGACCTCAAAGATCGTCAAGTCCAACTGTATACCCAATGCCACCATGCTCGCTAAACCCACTAAACCATGTCTTGAAGCGCCACATCTAAACATTTTTTGAACACCTCCAGGGATGGTGAGTCCACCACCTCCCTGGGGAGCCCGTTCCAATGCCTAACGACTCTTACAGTGAAGAAGTTCTTCCTAATACCCAGCCTGAACCTCCCCTGGCACACCTCGAGGCCCTTTCCTCTTCTCCTATCGGTAGTTACTGGGGAGAAGAGACCAACCCCCACCTCACTACAACCTCCTTTCAGGAGGTTGCTCATGCTTGGCTTGAATACCCTACTAGGAATCAATGGCTTTTCCTAGCTTGAGAAGATTTGCTTCAGAAATAATTTTGTATGCTATAGAATGGATTTGGTGGTTATAACACGTGCTGATTGCTAAGGTTTAAGTACTGGTTGTACCACAAGCTCTGTTTCTGTATTGCCATGATTTCTCAGGCTGACAGTCAACAAAAATTCTCTATTTAACTAACTGGCTGCAGGCCAGTTCAAATTTTGACTACAGTTTGGACTTCATAAACTTATTCAGGGAAAGAAATGCAAGCCTAAGGATTTAGGCTCATGAATGAGATCTTCGCTTAAACTGAGGACACAAGTAGCTTGAAACACATACCCTTGCAGCCTTGAGCTTAGCAGCTAAGCCTCAACCACAGCTACCACTTGTGATGCCAGTGTAGCCTTGTGATCTGGGGTGAATCAGCTTCGTGTTTCAATTCCCTCTGCTATGGTGCGAAATAACAGCACTTCTGCAGTTTATAGGAGTGGTGCTAGAATCACATAATATCAGAAGTCTTTCTATACTAAAATATTATGCTAGAGACAACCATGCATAAAAAAT
>NW_009637438.1:0-9608 GCF_000690535.1 Cariama cristata | reverse complement strand
CAGGAATGAGAACCCTAGGAGTAATAAACGCTGCTGCTAGGGTGGATATTGGAGACTAGGGATGAATAATTTTCAGTTCTCTGGCTATCCTTAGGGACAGGAATTATATCTGTAGTGTGGCAAAGAACTTTCTTTGAATCAGCAAGTGGGTGTCGACTTCTTGAGATACCAAAAAACAAAAGTGAAAAAGCAGAAAAATAAGCAAAACCAGCATTTTGTACATTCAAAACATTTTTTCCCCATTTTGTTCACTGTAACTATCTTGTCTGCTATGATGGTAAATCACAAGAGGATGTGGAAGAAGTTCAAGCCACAGGTACATAATAGTTTCCTAACTGATCAGGCAAGGCAGCAAAATAGAATAAAAATACTTAGCAAAAAAGTATGCAAATTCCAACACCAGTTTTGAACATGTTATGTCTTGTCATGATCAATACAATTTTGTTTTCAAACTCTGCTTTGCCAGCGTTGGCCCTAAATACTTGCTAACAACTAATATTGAGGTTGAACAGTCTAGTATTTAACAAATTGATTTGTACCACTAAGTCATTCATTTTCAATCTAGGAATTATACAATTTGACTTATTAAACTAATGAGTTTTGTGTGAATTTCTATGTCTGAATATAAAGAATCCAAATAACTAATAAAAAAATCAGACTAAGCTCAAATCATGAATTACTTAAATATCTCTGAATAAAGAATTCATCTGAAATGTGTGTGAACTACTCTCAGAAAGTCTAGGAATATACCATCTTGAGATTTGTTTGCTCAGGTCCACTAAAAAGCTACACAAGATGTTTACCTTAGTGCATCTTTTGGACACGTGTTCTTGGTTTCCCTGATGCCCCAGGAAATTCACAGATAAATCACCAGAGACATAAAAGTAAACATCAAAGATAAAGATTTCATTGTTGAAAAAAGGTTCTTTAAATAAACAAAGCCACTACTTGGTCACACCCCCTAAGATGCCTGGGAGAGATAATTTCAACCCTTTCATTTTTTAAGGGACTTATGTGGGATTTTTACAGCTCACAATTAAATCACTTGTACTGAAAGTAAAAGTTGAAAGAAGACATGAGTAAAACTTTAATGCAAGTAATGTAATCATTAAATATGACTTTAAAAGCAACTTACAAGTTCTCTTATTTTTGCATGTGAATTTTCATGTATATATTGAACATGCATCTACATATTTGAGCAAATAGCGTATATACAGAACTTGAAAGCAAAAATGGTGTGACTAAAGAGGCATGTCAATCAGAAATCTTATATGCATGTAGTTGGAAGAGCTCTTCCACAGAATCTATTCTATTGCCTTTCTCTAAGACAACACCTGGACTATTTCTGAAACATTTGTTATGCTGTTCCCAGAAAACCTTTAGTAACAGGAATTATTCCAACTTACTAACTAAACCATTCCAGAGCTCTACATTTAAAATTTTTTGGGTTTTGTTTTGTTGTTTTTTTTTTTTAATATGCAATTTCAATTTCCCTTTTTGCAACTTTATTCTTGTGCTTCTCTTAGTAGATACAGAGCAGAAAGACACTCTTAAATACTGTTTGCATTTGGAGCGCAAACAGTCTTCATGTATCCTCTCATTCTTTTCTTCAACCTAGATAACCTCGTCACTTTGTGGAAATCTTGTTTTCAGAAATTTTTACCACTCTTATAATTCTACTTGGCTTTATAACAGTGGCAAACATTGAACGCAGTGACTCTGAGCTCCACTGGACACTGAGTTTTGGGCTATTTTGGTTTTGTTATTGGATAATTGTCTAGCTGACTGTTGAACTGACATTTTCTGGAATATCCCAGCTTTCAGCTATGTAACAAATACAAGAATTAGGAAAGCAAAAGCTTTTTAAAAAGGCAATTTCTGTGCTGTTAATTATTTTTAGAGGCATGCTGATTCACTAACAAAGGCAATCAGTGATTTTTTTCTATCCAAAACCTGTAAGATACAACTGCACTTTCACCTCTAGATTTCTACCCTGGTGACCTAAAAAAACCCCCATGAGCTATGCAGAAACTTTGATACAAAGATGCTTCAAAATACTCCACAGGAGTAGAAACCAAATTGAAAGTAAGTTGCAAAATGATCAAAATATAGAGGTCATGGGGATTAAACTACACACTCCGGAATCTAGCAATACAAAACCAAAACTCAGTCCAGATTTGTTAAAAAGGTCATGAACCATTGAACTGGACTTCTGCTTGACTCAAACGAAGCTTTTGAAAAATTCTGTTTCTTCCCAGGGGAGTAGCGAAAGAGGATTGCATCGGCTTTGGATGTTCTTTCCTTGCTGTCAGCAGGGATTCAGTAGTGTCTGAAGAGTTTTGCTTTGAATTTTCTCTTTTGCTTACATGCTTCCAAAGGAATGAAAAAAGTCCATTTTTTCCCTTTCTTAAAGATTTATCAGGTTCTCTGGTAAAGCTTGGATAATTGATATCAAAAGGTTTACTCTTCTCTGAGATGTTACCATAGATAAACATTTAGCACCACAAACTCCAGCATTTGGCTACTTCTTTCTGAAATAACACAATCATAGAATCGATAAGGTCGGAAGAGACCTCTGGGGTCACCGAGTCCAACCTTTGCCCTAACATCATCGCGTCAACTAGACCATGGCACTAAATGCCATGTCCAGTCTTTTCTTAAACACCTCCAGGGATGCTGACTCCACCACCTCCCTGGGCAGCCCATTCCAATGCCTAATGATCCTTTCTGTGAAGAAATGCCTCCTCATTTCCAGTCTGAACTTCCCCTGGCACAGTTCCAGACTATGCCCTCTTGTTCTGTCACTAGTTGCATGGGAGAAGAGGCTGATCTCGACCTTGCTATAACCTCCTTTCAGGTAGTTGTGGAGAGTGATAAGATCTCTCCTCAGCCTCCTCTTCTCCAGGCTAAACAACCCCAGTTCCCTCGGCTGCTCCTCATAGACTTACCCTCAAGACCCTTCACCAGCTTTGTTACCTCTCTCTGATCTCGCTCCAGCACCTCAGTCTTTCTTGAAGTGCAGGGCCCAGACCTGGACACAGTACTTGAGGTGTGGCCTCACCAGTGCCAAGTACAGAGGGACAATCACTTCCCTAGTCCTGCTGGCCACACTGTTTCTGATACAGACCAGGATGCTGTTGGCCTTCTTGGCCACCTGGGCACACTGCTGGCTCATTCACCCAGCCTCGACCAGCACCCTCAGGTCTTTTTCTACTTGACCACTTTCTAACCACTCTTCTCCCTGCCTGTAACACTGCATGGGGGTTTTGTGGTCAAAATGTAGGACCTGGCAATTGTTCGTGTTGAACCTCATGCCATTGATCTCGGCCCATCAATCCAGCCTGTCCAGGTCCGTCTGCAGAGTCTTCCTACCCTGCAGTAGATCAACACTCCCACCCAACTTGGTATCATCTGCAGATTTACTGAAGGTACACTCAATCCCCATGTCTGGATCATCTATAAAGATGTTAAAAGCACCGTCTCCAAAACTGAGCCCTGGGGAACACCGCTAGTAACCGGCCACCAACTGGATTCAGCTCCATTGACCACAGCTCTATGGGCCTGGCCATCCAGCCAGTATTTTAACTGTTGAAGAGTCCACCTATGTAAACCGTGAGCAGTCAATTTATTTAGGAGGATGCTATGGGAGATCATGTCAAATGCTTTACTGAAGTCTAGATTGACTACATCCACAGCATTTCTCTTGTCTACAAAGCTAGTCATGTTGTCATAGAAGGAGCTCAGACTGGTCAAGCATGATCTTCCTTTCATAAATCCATGTTGGCTGACCCTGATTCCCTGACTGCCCTGCATGTGCTGTGTAATGACACTCAGGATAATATTTTCCATAATCTTGCCTGGAACTGATGTCAGGCTGACAAGTCTGTAGCTCCCCAAATCATTCTTCTGACCCTTCTTGTAGATTGGTGTTACATTTGCTAACTTCCAGTCTGCTGGAACTTCTCCAGTTAACCAGAACTGCTGGCAGATTATTGTGAGTGGTTTGGCAAGTTCTTTTACCAGTTCCCTCATTACTCTGGGGTGAATCCCATTGGGGCCTGTAGACTTGTGAGTATCTAATTGACACAGCAACTCACTAACTGTATCCTCCTGGATTATGGGGACTTCACTCAGCTCCCTGTCCCTAACTTCAGGCTCTGGGGGTTGGGTGTCCTGTCAGTATAATTTTGTTCAAGAAGATAACTATTTAGAAAGTGTTATTAGAAGTGGCAGACCTCCTACTCTTTGATTTCCATGGTAAAATCAGTATTTACAGAATGAAATTCTTTTACTGTGGATTAATTGTCCCTTTCTGCCCTCTCCTTTCCATAAGTGTTTACTTGAGGAAGATACTTTTGAGATCAATGATCAGTATATTTCCTGCATGTAAAGAAACACATGAAGTACATAATGCGTCAGACTTAGAAAAAAGCAGAGTTTGTGACACATTTGTATGCATTGAAAATAATTTTCATTTCATTACCACCATGCAGAAATTATATATTTTTAGATATTCTGGAATATTTTTTGGAATGAACTGGAGATTTTCAGTTAGAGGTCTTCTGCATCATGTCAAAGGTTATCAGTGGTGTTTAAAACATTTGTCTGTTCACATACTCAGTGGGCCTGCACACCATACAAGGCAGGAAACTGTTTCCTTTTTTTTGTTTTAGAAAGAGTTCTAAAAATGAATTAAGTGATGATTATGTTACCTCATTCCTTATTCAGGAGCATATGTTTTCTCACTTTTCTTCTTTCTGTGTCCAGGTCTCTGGTTCCACTCCTCAAGGCTTCTTTAACGTATCATGACTGTGTATACTTAATATATTAAAATATATTACAGAAACTTCAGTTGTTAAATTAGTTTAAGCACTAAAGACTAAAACCTCTGAAATTTGAAATCTTTCATTTTCTGCTTTACACATAAAAAGTGCAGAGACTATTTTGTGAGTCAGTAACCAGCAATACTACCTGATCTCAGACTATTAAAGGACTACATTTGGAGTCTATGTGCTGAATGGCAGCATGGTTTCAGTATTTGAAACCATCCTTAGAGTATAGCTTGGTTCTACTGTAATCTCCTGTAAGTGCACCTCTGAATTTACTGAACTTCTTTTTATTTCTTCTCCTCTTAGAGGTTATTTTTCTCTTGTTCATATTACATTTTGTGAAAAGGCCAAAAGGCAGGACACTAAATTTGTATATTATATATGCATCACAAAATGTAATAGAACAATTTAAATGAAATTACCTAATTGGAACCTGGAGAAACAAAAGCCATCAAAATTTAGAAATCCAATTTAAATTTAAACTTAAATATAGAATTAAATATTTTGTTGTTGACTGTGATCCTGAATGAAAAAAGAATAAGAGGGATTATCCTATGAATGAAAAAGGTATTTAGTTCAACAATCAAGTTTCATAAAAACCAAGTATTTTGTGATCAACTTTCATTTTTTTAACTCAAATTTTAAAGATGATTATACTTAAGTTTAAAAATATTTTGGAAATATATTTCTTCTGCTATGATCCTCCTTACTATTTCCAAAAATTCAACAGGATAAAAGTAGTGTTTTCTTTATGCCTTAGAATTTTCTGATTATGAGAAAAAAGTGCCAGAGAAGATGCATAAAAATAGCTCATTTATATAACCAGTGTTAACAGCTATTTCCAATAATTTTAAACAATTTTCTGCAAACTTCTTGTTCATTAACTGCTTACTGAATTTCAATAAGTAGATGATAATCTAATGAACATTAGATGGCTGTGTTGACAGTAATAGTTCAGCAAATAGGACTTGGGAAGGAAGTACTTTCTTATGTAATTTTATTGTCAGAATTCTCAAAAATAAAGTGCATTTGATGACAACAATTTCACAGGAAAGACAAGGCAAGTCACAAATATGATCTGACAGGCTTTGGCTTGTTGCCCTCACTCTCTTTAACATCTTAAATCAGCCTCCAGTTTTTCCTTCTGAGTAAAAGTTTCAGTTCTATTTTTTTCTTTTTGGAACTAGTTATTCATGAGCCTTTTTTTGAGCTTTAATTTGAATATAACCAGATACTCTCTTTCTTCAGGCAAGAACCCTAATTAAGATTAAAAGGTTTGCAACGAATGTAATCTCAGTCCCACCAGAAATTTAGAGCTCAATCCTATGGAGGACTTCAATACCCGAAATAGAATGTAGGTGGAATTGAGTTGCCTATATTTAAACTTGCCATCTTAAAAGCTTGGCAATCCACACCTTAGCCTACTCAAGGTGAAGGAATGAGCTATACCTTTGTTTAACTCCACTGTGGGGGCTGAGCTGTTCCTTGGCACATCAGTACCTTGACAGGCTCCAAATGGAATGACGGCCTTTTTTAGCAATATGGTACTGGTGCTACCATCCTCCTTTTAAATAATTACCTCATATCTAAAGCAAGTTTTTAAATCAGACATTGAGGATCAGCACCCTTCTCAGTTTAATGAGCTCTATGAAAAGGATTGGAGATTAATTCTATTTTCTGCAAGATTGATCTATTCATCAGGTATTTTTAAGTGTGTGGGGCACTCAACTCCTGATAAAACTGCGCAGCAAAGAAACCAAGTGATGTAAAATGGATCAAGCCCTTTACTTTGCCAGAAGTGTAAATCCTGGGATGTTTAACTCTGGAGATTGTGATTGCATTTTGTGTATCTCATTCAATGGACATACATCACAGAAGCAATTCCTAAACAACGGCTAGTTCCCAGAACCTTTCACTTCTTCATAAGTGCAGAAGAGTCAAAGTTGAAGAATCACATACCCTCTAGTCTAGAAAAGAAAATATGAATTCTCTAAAAATATTTGGATTCTTTATTGTACGGTGAAAAAGCTACAACAGAGGAAATAAAGAACTGTCCCTACTTCTGATACATAGTCAAGTAGTTTGAACGTACTCACAAATATCAGTAGATTTGGGTTTCAATGTTCATCTTAGACATCTTAATTATCACCTCCCTTTCCACTCAGCTCCATTCTGAGTCCAATTCTTAACCATGTACCTAACTTAATGCAGAAAAGTTCTGCCATTTAGTCTTAACTATGATGGCAGTTTGGGAAGTAAAACAGAGTGAATCACAAGATATTGATGAACTACAAATCAATTGTTTCTCCCCCCCCTTCACTTTTTTTTTTTCCTTGTAGGTCTTGCAAAACATAATAGAGATGTCAAATGAGAAATACAAATGTGGTAGAGTTTTCACATTCAGCTACAAGCTATATCTTTATTCAAAAAAAAAAAAATTATGAATAAAGTCTACTACCTACAATGCAGTGTTAGGCTTGGCCATTTGAAATGAAAATACATACATAGTATTTTCATTTTTATTAATCAGAAAGTTTAGAAAGAAGTGACGAGTAATGATTGAACTGTTATTATCATATGTTCATTTCTACAGTGTTTTATCACCACAGAATTTTGTCTTTACTGTGAGCACTCTGAGAATTATTTCCTTTATAGATTCTTATTTCTTATAGTTATTGCCTTGGTTTATGAAGATGTGAAAAGGGAATAGTCATCCATTTGTGAGAATTGTTTAGTGAATGCCTCTTGAAAATGAAATTTTTGTTATAGGTACTATTTGTCATGAAGTGCATGTTTGTTTGTACTTGCCATCACCCATCCTATTTTAAAGAGACATCTAAATGTAGGTCATAAATATAAATTTTCTTTCAAATTGATTTTAAATGACCTAATATAGGATTTGTCTTGTAACAAATAAATTATTTCTCAATGCACTATTGCTTATTTAGAAGCACGTGTGACTTCAATTACCTTAAACTATTTCTGTTTGCTTTGAGGAACTAGAGCTGTTCTTTCTGATCTAGTGTTGAGAACAAAGATGTATTTATTACCCAACAGAACATCTCCTCCACTGAGCAGTAAATTGCAGTTGAAAACTGAATTTATCCTCTTACCAGAGAACTGAACTTTTGAACAACACCACCACACCTACTCTAAGTTTCCTTTAGAAGCTGTTTTCTGTGTGCATCTCTGCCCACTTTTCAGCACGTACAGGGGGGTAGCTCTCTAACCTATGTAATGGTTTCCTTTGTATTGCTACAACTGCAGTGTAGCTCTGCTTAGAGAAAAGATGCTTGCAAAATCTAATTTATCTTTCAGTGAGGACTACACTCCTAGTTTCACTATTTCGGTCTTTGTTGAGAAGGAATTACAGCAGCAGCAGTAGAAAGTGAACAAAAGGCCAAGCACTAAAAAGTGATTAACTACAATAGGATGATCACTGTCATTGTGGGGATGATGAAATCCATAGCAGTAATCAAAGGACAATAATCTGGAAAGCAGCACATAACCTAATATATTTTTCACTTTTATCATACATATCATATTTTGAATATTTTTTCATGAACATTCTACTCTCAACAAGTAAATATAGCTGTGAAATATAAATATTTTCTATGTAAAATTCTATCATGCATTTACAAAATAATAAAAGATGTGCATGTGCTTGTGTATGAGAGACAAGGGAGGAGGTAGATAGAGAATGTGAATGGTTTCCAGTTCTATTGTTTATCAAATATAAAACATGAGGTTAGACAGAAAAAAATATTGACCACATTTGTTGTTGCTATTGTTTTTCAGTCGGGGTTTTTTTGACACTTCATTAATTACATTGAGCTGAAACTTGCCTCTGAGCAGTCAGCTGAGCTATGCTCCTCTACCATAGTCCAATTTTACATTCCATGGGAGGAAAGACTTATGTTTCCATAACTGAAACCTGTGCTGACACTCACTGAAGTGACCATACAAAACGGATGTTTTCCTGTGAATTAGTCTCTTTTCTCTATAAGTGAAAATAGCACTCCAACACTCCAAACCATGAGTATAATCTCATAGATACAGTACTGATAGATATTATATTGTGCTTTAAGTTTGAGTTTGGGTTGGGTTTTTGTTGTGTGTTTTTTTTTTCCTTTTGTGCTAAAGCGGAAGGAGGATTTTAAAATACAAAATTTAGAGTTCATTTTGTAATAAGCTTTTAATATCTGTTTTTGTCTCTGTGTTAGTTGAGGGGAGAAGTTACTCCTTGACAGTTTCTTTCCTTTCTACTGATGTTCATTAAGGTCTCCTGAGTCTGAGTTGTTCTGAAGTTCTCATTCAGCAGTATTTAATAGTTTACAAGTAAGATTTGAAAATATATTTGATATGAACACATGCTGACACATATATCTTCATCTTTATTTTTGCAAATAAGTAAAATATGAATGATAAAACATGAAAAATATGTATCTGTGTGTTTACATACACTAATTGTACTTTTAATATGAAAACTTCAAGGCATAAATAAGTATAAATTAATTTCCTTCAAAAATGCCCTCTAGCTAGAGAGCATTTTCTTATATCAAGTATAGTGCTATTTCATTGTCAGTGAAATAAAAGTTCACTTTTCATTGTCTAGATAGTAAAAAAAAATCTATTGCAACACCAGGTACCCAGTTGTGCAAACTGACATTTACATTTGCCATATCTTGGTTAATAAATTTCAGATTCTGACTTTCTTGACATTTTCTCATACAAAGTTACTTTCCTTACCCTAGGAGTTAGCAGGTGTGCATTCAGTTC
>NW_009637437.1:25779-59901 GCF_000690535.1 Cariama cristata | reverse complement strand
TCCAGCCGAGCCGGCCAAGTGCTCGCCATCCCCGGGGTGGGTGAACCACCTGGTCCCCGAGCCCGCCACCCGGTGACCCCCCGGGAGTGAGGGATGCCGGCCTGGCCGCCACGGCTCCCCCGGGGAGAGCTGCTCCTCTCAGCAACGAGGCTTCCCAATGCACCCCCCTGTGGGACCCCCGTCCCCGGGGGGGCCCTGGCACCCCCTCCCAACACCCTCTGTGAGAAGAACGGGGCAAAAGACTCCCAAAATGCGTTGTAACCTCCTCGGGGCCCCCCTGACAGGCAGAGGAATCACCTGTCGTAAGGCAAATCTTGATGGGGAACTTTAATTTTAGCAGGTATGAAGCATCAGGACCCAGGGATGTATAAAGGATCTGCATATTCTGGCTACCCTTTCCTAATGCTCTCAGATCCTTATCTGCCAAATGGATCTATGTCACCTCTGGTGAGTTCATCCTCTCCTCACGGAGAAGTTTTGTGTCCTCTCTCACTGCTGAAGTGTGTTGCAGGTATCGTGCAGGCACCTATATGTGCTTTTTTCCTGACGAGTTGCAGCCCGGTTTCTGAAATGCCTGGGTGCTGTTCTGTCCAAGCTGTAAGCGAGGAGGAGTGGGAAGGGGGAAAGATGCTCAGCAGCAAGCGCCTGCTTCTCTCCGAATTTGCTGGAGGAGCTTCTTCTCCGATGTCCCCACCTTCTAGGTTTGCCTTTACACTTCCAGCAATCAAATCCTAATATCTAATGTAAGAATGCCCCTTCCTTTTTCTGGGTCACAGGCTTTGGAGCCGAGCAGCTTCTGATGTTTGTATTCAGGGATACGTCCCACAGCTTAACTTCACTTCGATGTATCTGGTTGTAAAATGGCCAAGCTTTGGCCTGCCTTCGGTTAGGGCTCTGTTGTGAGTGATGACCCAGAAAGTGGGTTTTGTGCTTCTGAAATGGCCATAGAGGTTTTTAGGAAAAGGCTTAATGCTGCTGAAGGACTATTCCTGTCTTCTTCCTATAAAGTTTTTCCCTCTTGGGTCAAATCAGCTTTAGTAATTATGTATATTCTAATATTTCTAAGTTTTGCTGTCTGAATAATTAAACTAAAGGCTTCTCTACAAAAGTTGTCTTTTCCCATCACCATCTCTATCAGAACTTTGAAAAATAATGTCATGAGATTGCAGCGGACAGTCAGTGCTCGTGTCGCTCCTGGGGAGCCGGTATTGCTGCATTCATTTCAGATGTTACTCTGCTTTCACATTTGGTAAATGAGAACAGAACATCATTCGGTTTATTTCAGGTTTAGTTCTTAACCTGTGAAGGGATAAGGTTTAAAAGAATATCTAATGCCCTCCTTAATTTCAACCCTTTGTTCACTAGAGGGGGAGGATATTAAAGTGGTATTATGAAAAATGGATGGATTGTGCGGTGTGAAACCCAAGTTAAAGTGTGATGAAATATTGTTGACTGGAATCACTGCTGTGTCCTCCTGCCCGACCCTGCTGGCCTGGGAGCAGAAGGAGACGGGTCCTTCCAGAGGGACTGTACCCCAGCCCGGCCCTTCTTGGGGGAGCTGATTTCCCCGGCTGCAGACTGTTGTAACTTTGCTGAGGTCAGTGTGCAGGTATTGAGGATCTGTCCCTAAATTTTGAAGTCTTCCTTCAGTTTACAGCAAGAAAAGATGGTGTTTGCAAGGCAGGGCCAATGTATATTGTTGTAATCCAAATAAGCATTTCTTCTGTTGCTTCCCACCTTGTATCCCTTCGTCTAGGTGCGGGGTATCCCCCTCACCCCCGCTAAAATATTAAGCTGCTCCCTTCCTGTTAAATTTTAAATTATATTCAGTTTGTCTTATTTAAACGCATTTAGTTTGCTCCCTGATGTAGAATCTGAGTAAGTTCAGAGTTACATTAGTCTTGCAACTATTTGTTGTAACGGAATATTTCTTTTAATCCTAAACCCTTACTACATGGGCTACAAAGTGCAATAGCCTATTTATTAGCAATTAAGCTAAAAAGTAGACTGTGGTTTGTGAATCGCCTTTCCCCTTGATAACGTAATAAAACCCCAAGAGGATACTGTGGGAGCAACAGACAGGAGTAAACAGACTGCAGAACTCGAAGGGGAGAAAACGAAGTAGCAGAGGAGGAATGATCCCATCCCCTTGAGAGCCACAGAAATCATCCGCGGCCTCAGCCAGCTTTACTTAGGCCTGTTTGGATCCTGCGGTGGTTTATGTCGCGTGACTTAAAAAGCTGATTTGATGTTTTCAGCTAAAAATCTGTTACCTGTCAGACATGGGAAGATTTCTTCCTCAGATAAAGGCTGGTCTTTTGGTTTTTCGGCTTGGTACAGTAGTTATTCCGATACATTGTTCTGGGCAATTTTGTCTTGTATTTATATTGACTGTGCAGAGGTTATCATCGTAAATTATGTATTGCTCTCATACAGATTTATTGGTACTGTGTGTATTGTATAAAATGTGGGCTATAATCTGGTGGCTGCTTCCAATAATTGAGGAGGTCAGATCTGTGACTGAAGATTGCAGATACTTAACCATCCATAAAAGTCTGTTTAATTAACACTTTAGCACAAGTAGAGTCAGGGAGGAGGGTTGTGTGAGTGAATGGGATTACATGTCACAGTCATGCGTGCACTTGGTAGTAGAGATTGTATTTTGGTTAATGAGGCTTCCTGGAAACGGTTGTTTGCAGCTAGGATTAATTTCAGAATCTTCAAAAAATTAAAAAAATTAACCCAGGAGTACTTTGGCAAACTGTCAGGGCTTTACGTTTCCCTGATTGGAAAAATAGAATACAGCTTCCTGAAAGATGAAGGACAGCCGGCACCGAGGCTGCGGGTTGAACCCCCGCCCTGCGACACACCGTAAAACCGCATTTTTTTTTCTGTGGGCTCCCTCCGAACCCCGGCAGGGTGCTGCGAGCGGTGCTGGAGCCGGTCCGGAGCGCCTGCCTGGGTGGGTGTGTTGCTACCGGCATTACCGACATGCTACTTTCCTTTTTTTTTTTTTTTTCTTTCTTATTTTCTCAGCAGCATCACTTTTGCTTTGTTTCCCTCAAGGTGGTTGTAGCCTGCTGTTACATTGCTCACCCCAGCATCCTGCTAGGCTCCCCGCATCTCCCCGGCCAAAATTGTCTCTCTTGACCAAAACGCACCCACTTGTGCTATTTACATGCTCTGATGTCACTCCAGAGTGATGGACTGAACATGTCTGGGTACCTGACATCAGCAGCAACGCCAAGTGCAGCTGATGTCCCCCGCCAGCAGCAGGATGTGGCAAAAGCCCCCCCCTCCTCCCCGCAGCGGGCAGATCCTGGGCGTTGGGCTGGGTGGCCCACCTTCACTGCAGGTGGCAAACAGCGGTTTAGGGTAATTCAGCTGGAGTGATGCTGGTTTGAGCATGCCCAAGTAGCCTGGCCTGGCAGTAGAGCTATCAAAGAGAAAAAGGAGGGCTGGGGGATGGCCAGGGCATGCAGGTGAAAGTGCTCTCGGAGCTGGGGACAAGTCAGTGGGCTTGAGCCCAGGTGTCCCGTGTTTTGGGAGCGTGCTGTGAACCACCATCGACTGGCCGGGCTGGGGAGGGCATGCTTTCGGTCAAGTGCATCTCAGTGCAGGCTGTGCGTGCATCTGAAATCTTGACATTTTGCAAGGCACCAGGAGAACCGTTTCCCATCGGGCTCTCAGGTATCGTTATGCGTGGTGGTTCACGACTCTACCTTCACTCTCCCAACTCTTGCAAAGTCCAGCTTTTCCCAGAGTGGAATATATAGGATTTGCCGGTTAAAAATCTACAAGAAACTTCCAAAGAATATTAACAAGTTGAGGAACTGTTTTTCTAAATGAAATAGAAAAATCATAAAACTGTATCCTTTTTTTAAATAGTACAAATGACTTTAAATCAAATTGAGGTACATCCTTAGTAAGAACATCAGCCTTTTAGGTGGTTACAAACATTAGAGGTCAGACATGGTCAAACATGTTAACACTTTGATCAGATTAAAATATTTTTCTTGCTACAGTTGTATAATTGAGTTTAGACCCGAAGGGGTTTTCTGAACATTGTTATATCTTGTACTATGTCGTAGTTAAATGGTAGAAGGAGCGCTTATAAGTTCCTTTAAGTTCCTTTGGTAAATAAGTTTATAAAATAGGGGGAATGAGCCGTGCCGTCCCGTATGTAGGGCACAAGCTCTGCCCACTCCGGTCGGTGGGAGAGCTCCTGGGGGAACCTTTCACACCTTCTGTGCACCTCTGTTGTGTGTAGTGAGCATGTGAGATGTGTGAAGGTGGAATTAAAATGTTCTGTATCTTATATCTAAAGCCGAGGCACTGGACTTTCTGTCTGTATGAGAAGCAGAGATCCCAGAGCCTCTGTTTCTTTGGAAAACAGATACTACCTCATTCTCTTAATTATTATGTTGTCTAACCAGAGCTCACGTAGGAGCAGAAGGGTGGTGGTACCTTCCCAAGCACTGCATGTTTCAAGTCCCCAAATGAGACGGCAGGCCTAGGAAATAATGCTGATGTTCAGAGCCTGGTCCCTGCAGTCCGTAGGGCTCCTTGAGCTTGGTTCCTGCTCAGAGGGTTTGAAATGTCCCCTTGGGCAGGGCAAGATGAAAGTGCACTTACCGCTGGCCTGAGGCCCCGGGTCCCAAATGTCTAACATGAGCTGAAGAAGCATGGAGCTGACGGTCTCCTGCTGCCCTTCGCCGGACAGAAGCTCGAGAGGCAGCAGGTGAGCCTGGGACACAGCTACTTCTGCTGCAGCCCCCGTCCCCAAGGCTGCTCCATCCCTTCGCGGGAGGAGGCTGTTGTCCCCGCAGCAGTTGGTGGAAGGAGATCTGCAGCTCGGCTGCTCCTCTGTAGAGGTCTTTCTGTCCTAGCTTTCACTGGCAGGGCAATAGTTTAGCATTGCTTTTTCCTGTGTTGACTTCTGATCCTGTTGAAACCAGTGGGAAAACTCCCCGGAGTCGCCATGTGATGGGGATTTATCACTGTGAGAGGGCTGCTGCATCCTACTCCAGATGTTGTGCATGGAGGGAGGGCAGCCGCAAGCGAACAGTAGCTCCGTGCGTTCCCAGCAGTGCCTGCTGCTGTGGGAGAGCAACATCGCCAGCAGCATCCCAGCCAGGTTCCCTGGCAGCAGGGCTTGCACTATGGGACCTCGCCGAGACGGTATTCTGTCCCCATAAATTGTTATATTCCTGGCAGAAAGCGTTAGGAGTGCAGTGGCTGCTGATGGACGTCCTGGCAGACAGACAGATGAGTAATTTGTTCCCTCCTGACCAGAGCGAAGCCACTTCTTCCAGCTCTTCTACCTAGCTTGAAATAGGATAATGGTGAAAATAATTTTTTATATTAAAGCATAATGTTGGATAGGTGGATATACCAAGGCACAGGGCTTCCGAGGTCATTTATTGCATGTCTGATTCAGCCTTGGTTCCCCCCCAAGGAAAATTCTTGTGTTAATTTCTGAGTTCATATCACACCCTCAATTTTGAAGCAGAACTTCCCTTTGAAATAAATTAGAGAGTTCTGCTTAAGAAGCAGTGACATGATACAGCACTGCCTGTGTGTGGTCTAATATAACCTTATTTTTAAAATTGTTTGGAATAAAAAAATGAGAAAGAAAAATGTCACAGGGAAACAAAAGCAAGTTTTATGTAAATCTTTGCATGTGAATATGTGTGCACGTGATCCAGACAGTTCAACAATATCTGCTGTCCCACTGGGATTCCTTCTCAGGCTACCCTGGAACTGGCTTCCCAGGCACAGGGTGCTTTGTCGGTGGGGAGTTGCGATGAGATGTGTATAGTAAAGGCACCGTTCCTGCAAGCTTCCAATTGTTGCTGTTTGTGAGATGTTATTTGCTCAACCAATTGTGCATTTGGAGAGAAACGCAAAAACCTAACATCAACCCAAGCTCCCAAAGCTCATCTGTGTTAATGATTAATATTTTTGAAATTTTAACTGTGAAGAGCAAAGTGACTTGGGGGCGAGTGACATGTCTGAGATGAAAGAGTAGAGCTGGTCTGGTATCCAAAGATTTAACTGAGAGAAGGAGGGAGCAGCGGGAGGGTGACGAGGAGCTCTGCGACGTGCTCGCGCGTCTCCTTGCAGTGTGCAGTCCCTCTCCTGCCATCATTCTACAGGCACCATTAAATTTCTGTGTTCGGGTGGAAACTCTGACAAATCTGTATGGTCGGGTGTGCTGGCATTTGCTGTTCCGAGGTACCCGTTCAGGTAACCACGCGTGTGTTCCTGTGACTAAACAGACATTGCTGAGTCCGTGGGGATGACTGTTGACTGCTCTCATAGATCGTCTGTGAAGGGCCAGATCCTAATCACAGGCTGAATCCCTCTCTATCTGTAGCGTGATCTGCAAGTGAAGCAGGTTTTCAGGATACAGGTGGTGTGAGCTGCATGCCTAGGATTGCAATCTGGTCTGGAGTCTGTGTGTACATGGCATGTTGGTTGTTGGTAGAGCACAGTCAAGTACTGAGAAACATCAACAGTTTTGAGGAAACATCTACGCTTGCCATTAATTCCACACCCACAGTTCTTTGTCTGCCCTTTGGCCATGAGTGATTCAGCAAGACCAAATTTAGTCTTCATTTTGTATGGGTTGGCCTTTGAGCCCCCCTCACTAATTCACTGTAGAGGTGAAGAAAGGACTCGTGCATCGATGAGCATGGTATGTGCTCACGGGGAGACTGTGCTGGGCAGGGTGGCTTTAGGTGAACAACAGTCGAGCACGTGCTGCTGTTCAGTTACTAAAGTCTCCTGCACCATGTGTGAGTCGCAGATTCCTCAAGAAATCCTCAAGGGTTGTTGCATCAATCTGACGAGGGACTAGATGGCTGACATCCCTAGCACTGGCCTCTTGGAGAGGGCTTTACCACTGCGGCAGCTTCTCTCCATCGCACCCACTCCGAGGCTTTGGGCTGTCCGCAGCCATCACGTAACGCCTCTCCTTTCGTTTGCTGCTCATTTCCTTGGTTTCCCATGCCTTTGCCACTCCAGCTCACTGCTCTTAGTGCCAGGAGATGGCTTATGTCAGCATCTCTCCCAGCCTGATGCATATATGCTCTTACCTCATCATTTACCAATGGTGGGTGGAGGGCACAGAAATAGGAGCGTAGGTACAAGTTGCTTCCTGAACTCTTTGCAGAGCCACTGCAGTAGGGAAAACTTCTCAGCCTGACCAAATTCCAGGTTGGCGCCAAGCTGGGACATGTGAGTTCCCCCCCCCACCCCCCGACTGGTTCTTTCATGTGCTATTCTTCCAAATCTCTCTTTAAAAAATAGACTATAACATACTTGCTCATTAGTCTCTGTGTCTGGAGGATGAAACAAAGGTTCGGTTGGAGGATGAGTGACTCAGAGGGTTGGTAACAGGATACAGAGCTGTTCGTTTCCTAGTTTCCAGTTTTAATCCAGCTGAATCAGTAAAGACCGAACGCCTGTTCTGTCTGCTGGCTTGTCCGGCGACCTGTCCGGGAGGGCACAGCTCCCTCCAGCCCCCAGGCAGGGCGAGTGTTCCATGGCATGAATGATGAGATGTCCTGGGAACCTGCAAAGTCTGTACCAAACCCTCTGTGAATGTCAGCTGAGGTCTTCGTTCTTGCCTTGGGACTGCTGGTTCGGCACATGCTGCTGGCTCACAAACCCACCTACTTCATTTCTTAAAGGAAGCGATTGCAACATCACGTGCCTCCGAGTCTTGATTACAGCAGGATCTTTTTCTTGATCACCTCCCAGTGATCTTGGACAGCGAGTTCTCACCTTCACTTCCTTACGGAGCAGCTTATCACTGCTCTGTCCTCTGACACTTGCTCTGATTTTTTTACCTTTGGGTCTTTATAATTTACGACCATTCCCAAAGTTATGAAGGACTATTACACCACTGCTGCCTCTGTGAAGTGATTTCACAGAGAAAGTGGGACATTTGGTCAACACTGAGGATGAGGAGGGTTAGCAAAACCTGGCAGAATTAGCGGTACCCATCCAGAGCATCCTGCTGGCTGGAGGTGCTGGGCAAGAGGTCACTGAAGTGGCTTTAAACCCCTACTCATCTCCCGTCCACTGCTTCTGTGCTAAACACAGCTCAGCTGCAATGAAAAGAATCTGATTCATTGTGTTTCACGGGGTCCCAAAATTAGTATTTTGTTAAACAAAACAATAAAGTCGACAATGCTGTGGTAAGTTTTTGAAACCAAAGTAAAGCTGGATACTAGAATCTGGAGCTCTTTTCCCCTCCGGTTATAACAATTTTACATTTGATTAAATGATAGGCAAAAAACCATCTCAACAGTATCTCCTTTGTTCCATTGAGAATCTGTAACTATAATGTACAAAGTACACGTCTGCCTTGAAGAGCTACGCAGTAATCATGGACTGACCAAAAAAAGACCTTTTTTTAAGTGATTCGACTTGTATGCTATATGTTGAATTTGTTTTCTGCTGTGGTTTGCTCTGAGGAATAGCATACACGAGCGTAAACAGAGGTTCTACTCTGACGGGACTTACACAAAAGTAAAATGCGAAAGCCCAAGATCATAAAGTACGCTTGACTCAGCGCGAGGGGGATGTTTTAAACACAGTTGTGGAAGAATGGGGATGGGGAGATATTCTTCCCAGCAAAATGCCCCGAAAGGATCAGAAATGTGAAGTTTTTATTCTAACACTGAGGAGATGACGCTGTGGAGATTGCTTTCATGTTTAGGAAATAAACAGTCGTAAGATCTACCACATGAAAATTTGTTGTTCTTAGCATGGAGAGGCTGACGAGTTGGTTCTCATTACGTGCCACTGCCCTGGAATTACTGGGGCGGGAGCGGAGATAGCGAGGAGGAGTCGTCGTCTCCTACAAACCTCGCTTTGTATGACTTTGCCCTAAAAGAAGAAAGGCCGATTCTAACGTGGGAGACAGTGCATAACCCCTGACACCAGCATACCCGAGGTCGAAATTTGGCCTTTGAGCTTTGGCTTCCTGCTATAACTTACGGAGTGTGGCATTGCCAGCTTTGAAATCTGACCGTCCAAAGGGGTGCGCGGGTTCAGAAATCCAGGTGACGTTTTGTGGGATCGCATCCTGCTGTGCTGAGTATTCCTTCAGGACAGCCAATGTTGTCATATAGGATAGATTAAAATATGCATATAAGCCCTAAATCCAAAACAAAATCAGTAATATAAAATAAGAAACAAAATGTAAAAAACAAAAACCCACCCAAACCATTTTGTTTAACTTTCTCTGATACAAAGCAATTTCTCCAGGACTGTACACCATATGAAACACATTATAAATGCTCTTGTAAAATCCACATCATTATACCACATGAAAGGCTGGGTCCTAAAAATAGCCATTCAGAGAGGATGCAGGCTAGTAGCAATTTCGGTGATCGTGAAATAGTTGTGTTGACATCTCTATGCATGCACACCCACAGAAAGCTTTGACTTTTGAATATTCTTAGCAACATTTGTGCTTTATGGAATTTTCCACGTTCTGGTCCCATGAATAGTCCCTTACCCAGGGGTGTTCCTTTCTGATCTTATCCCCATGTTTCTAACCCCGATTTTACTGAGAAGGTGATGGTGGTTTTGTTTCTTTTTATTTTACGTGAAACTCTTTCCTTGCTAGCAGTTTGACAGCAGTTGACAGTATCAGTTGTATTTGCCTGTCTGCTATCAATGGAAATATTTTCTTTTTCCTTCAATAGACGTGCACATCCCTGATATTTTAGAGGGCTAACTGTCAAAACGCAAACCTGGAGCATTAGATGGTAACACGAAGAGCTGATACATCTACCCAGCCTTTGTATCTGCTGTAGTATTCAAAAGAAAGTAAATGAAATCTGCAGTAATTACACAGTAATGTATCCACAACAAAAAATTTCTTCCTCATCCCAGCAATCAGAACTTGGCTTTTGTTTTGAAATATGAAAGGATGCAGCCTCCTGGCTTCGGTGGGTTTGCAGCAAAGCCCTGGCTGGGATAAACTGCCATAGCTCTGGGACAGACAACAGAGTCCTGCCAATTGATATCGCTTGAGATCTTTTTGAAGAGCTCATCAGATTTTATTTTATTGCTCTTGTGTTTTAGTTTTAGCGTGTTACTTGTTTGAAATCATTACTATAGGAATAGCTTTCTGAAAAACGTTTGAATCTTCAGTGCTGATCTCTTGTTTGCATTTTTCTTTTGTAAGTAGAGATGGGGATGCTGGAGCCATCCACCTTCAAACGGAGATATCTAGAGGTTGTGGTTTGAGCCTGTCCTGTGGTTTAGAGCGTGACCCCTCTAAAGCCAGTTGGAAACAGTCTTACTTCCTCAAAATAAGTTTGCTTTTGGAATTGGAGCAGAATCTTTGGAGATAGCAAATGAAATGATAGGGTGTTGAAGAACGTGACATTGCTTCTTAAATAGCTGGCATGAAAATCATTAAGTCTGAAGTTTCATTCCAGTCAGATGTAGCTGTGGTTGTAATCAGGCAGGACACAAACTCTCAAGCAGCGCAACTCAGAGTGATTCACTGTGAGACTGACAGCCCTTCTCTGGGTTGGTTTAACTTAAGGGTAGCTCTTGTCCCTTGTCCGGGTCTGGAGTCCTTTTCCAATGGAAACAGACTCTCAAGTATTTAGATCGATGGGTTGAATTCTAGCAGGCTGTTAGCAACTCTAAAGAACCAAATGCTGTAAAATGACATCACAGACATGTTTGCTGTTGCTAATTTAGCTCCCTAAAACAGCTGGACCGGCGGACATGGGAACACCTTGACAAGGCAACAATTTTGTCTAAACCTCATAGAGTAAATATATTCATTTCTACACACAGTCGACAGTAATTTAAGGATATATTTCCAAGTCTGCGTTCAGACATTTTGGCTCACGTTGGCATACATGCTCGCTATAATGCAACAGATACTGGTGTTTAGAAAAAGCTAAAAAGTTTTTAACACTTCTGGCTTGAAGTTAGCATCGTGCCTAAGCTCTTTTGTGTTTTCCATAATTAGTTTGATGGCTGAAACCAGGGTTATATATATATGGCAATGTAAGTTTTTTACTATTCTGGTGAACTCTGCTTTTCCTGCTGGAGCAGAATTCAGGTAAAAACACCATACGTGTGCTGGCTGGGACTTCTGTCAGCGCTTGAGCACAAGAGTTGTTGTAGAGAAAATCTAATTTCTTCACTCAAGAGGACAGAAAATTACCTGATATGTCAGTGCCAGTTGCTTGGTTATTGGCATTTACTGGAAATAGTATATAACTACATGCATATATTTATACTTTGCAAAATCAAATGCTTTAAAATTATAATATACTATTTGTAGTGATCCAGTACATGGATCTGCATATTAAATATATACTGAGGGATGAGGCAGGCTGTGGTGAATCCCTGAAAAATCAGCTCCCGTATCCCAAAGCA
Organism: Cariama cristata; assembly: GCF_000690535.1. NCBI lineage: Eukaryota > Metazoa > Chordata > Aves > Cariamiformes > Cariamidae > Cariama > Cariama cristata. The sequence continues at coordinate 48,474 of NW_009637437.1, read as the reverse complement.
TCACTCTTCATCCAGATTTTCTTCCGAAACTGGTGCAGCGGTAACCGTCTGACTGCCGGGCGGGCACGCTGCTGTTTGCCGTGGGTGGGAGCTGCCTCTCTCCCGCCTGCACCTTGGGAGTTCGTTTGATAGGGAGCCGAGCGATCCTCTTACCGGAGAGCACCAGGTGCCGTGTCAGAACCGTGTAAATAGCCAAATAAACAGACATTAGTAACAGCAGTTGTTTATGTGTTAACACAGGATGTTCTCAAAATCAGGTAAGAAGTGAGGCATGTTACCAAGTTTTATAGCAGAGGAACCGGATAGTCTTGTAACTGCTGTGCAGGGCTGCGGCGGAGGAAGCATGGTTTTATCCCAGCTATGCTCCCAGTCCCCAAGGAGCTTGTTTTTCCGTGACTCAGTTTCCCCCAGGAGCATTTTGAAGCTTTATCATTTCACGTGTAAGTGACATTTGGAGAGCGCTGCAGGGAAAGCCATGTCGATATTGAAAAAAACCCATAAAATCCAAGACAGGCTGCGGCTAGAGGGGATGTATCAGAAACAATCAGAGAAGGACTGAAAAAAAAGTAAGCTGTGATGCTTATTAGACCGTTTACTTCAAGATATTAAACAAACTGCATTTTCATAATCTTTTAGCAAGCTGCAGGTGTCCCTAAAACCACAACTCCTTCAAGGAAATTCGCATCTTTTCTCGCTTTAAAAACGAATCGCCTTTTCAGCCTCAACGGTGATTTCATAGATTGGCATTAGTTAGATGGGAACAATGATCGGATGGTCCAATGCATTGTCTCAGATACACATGGCACACAAATCCATGCTGTTAAACCAAGGACAAAATGTCATTTCTTATTTACCAGCTTGTAATACGTTGATGAGAACAACCTCCAGGATTGCACGGCATAGTTTTTGGACACACGTACCAAACCCCTGGATGCATAATTCAAATTCCTTGTCATGAAGAATGAGTCTGTTTATCTTGGAACCTTTTTTACTTAAACGGTAATCTCTAGGAAATCATTTGTTAACAGTAGTTAGCTGCCAGTTTGTCAGTTAATGGCTTGAGGCAAAGTCAGGAGAGAATGAAATCTTTTTCAGGGAGATGCTGCTGTCGCATGTGGTGCAGAAAAGTTTCTAACAGAAAGCATTAGAGGAGGCAGTCAGATGAGTTCAGTCCAACTTTTAGAAACACAAGGAAACTCGGCACGATGTGCTAGAGACGACCGTTTTGCTAGCGCATCCATTCGTAAAATATTAAAGCCATCGATTGTGCCCGTGTCAACTTCTAAGCCTAAAATGGAGGCTCCAGGTGTGAGCATGTGGAGGCCAAAACTACACATTTGTGTGGCTGAGGCTCTGCCTTGTGGCATCTCTTCATCCCAGGCATCTCTGCAGCCCGATTATCTCTGCATCCCAGGTGTCTCAGCATCCTGGGCATCCCTGCATCACAGGCATCTCTGCATCCCCGGCCTCTCTGCATCCTGAGCATCTCTGCATCCTGGGCATGGGGGCAGCTGGGTGGGAGAGCCGGGATGCAGCCCGCCCAGCTCGGTCAGGGTGCCGCAGGGTGTCAGCCAGGGCAGCAAAGTCCTCCAGCTCTCAGACGTTATCATTTCTCTATAAGTCTAGCAGTGAGTTTCAGTGAGGTAATAAGAGTTATCTGATTTCTCTTTAATCTGAGCAGCATCACTACCGTGCGATAACCTTGAATTGCCGTTTATCTCGCGCTTGGTGCTGCAGGGAGAAAAGTGGCAAGAATGGGTGAAAATTCACTGGAAAAGGAGCTGAGAGAAGTCATCCTAGTCTACACCAAATCCCTCCTTCTTGCAGCAGGAGCGGGTGAGAAATAACTGCCCCGAGTAGAAACTCTCCCATGAAGCCGCAAAATCCAGCTGAAGTAAATACCACTTCCCTGCAGCATTATCTCCCACTCTGTGCTGTCTACCCACAGAGGATGGTAGGGTGTAGGAACTGGCAGGGGATTAATGGCAGCCTGGTTCATAAAAAGCTCTGCTGCCAGAAGGACGTGGGACCCAGACAGAAGTAAAGAGGGGCTGGTTCTCTCTGCAGATGCCCCCAAGTGCTATTTGTCTGAGAGCAGATTTTCCCACAGATCTTTGGCCTTCATATTATTTGAAGAACCCCCTCTGCAGCTGCAATCCTTCCCTCCCCCGAGGGAAAAACAGGGTGGTAACTTTGTGAACTGAATGGTGTGGAGGTTTAGGAGTACTGCCATGGGAGGGGAAGATTGGCTCATTAGTGTGGAACATTGTGTTGCCAGGAACAGAGTTTTGGGGCAGAACTAATAACATGGAAGCAGATGCAGTCAGCTTTTATTAAACTGGTTTGTAGATGACTTTAAATAGGCAACAGTTGTATCTGGGGCTTTCCTTGCGAAAGGCAGAATGGCAGACCCCAGCAGCAGAGCCTGGCTTAGATGCTGGCTAACAAGTACAGAGAAGCCAACCAAATCTCTGGATGTAAGGAAAAATTTCTCCCAAATGTATTTTAAAAAAAACCCAAAACAACAAAAGACTTTGTGGTTGTGTTATATTCTTTAAACTCTTACAGTCCACACGTCTCACTTGGAGCAAGGAACAGCTGTAGAGTCATACAGTTTATAGTCTGAAGGACCCAACATTGTATCATCTCCTCTTTATCATGGCGTATCACCTCCTCTACACCATGCTCTTAATTTCACTCAGTTACCCCAGTAACTGGACATATTAACTGCTTGACAGTGCAATACAGGTAGGGATGGATAAATTAATCTCCAAGCCAAGTTTTGAAGCACTTCTCCCTTGAACCACCCTTTCTGTAGCACTAATTAACTCCATAAAGCTTATCTGCATTGGTGATGATCGGATGTCCTTTCCTGACACATGGCATTCCACAGCCACCAGTAACGATGGGTTGAACTCACTCTGTAATTGTCTTACCCGAGTACAGAGGTTGGAATGACCATCAGTCAAATACAGATTGCCCATCTCAGCCAGCTACCAGAATTGAGCAAGGCCATTGATACCTCCGAGAAGTCATCACAAAGACCATCCGTCCCTTTGCCAGAGCCAGCAATGACTATTGCTGTGGGCTCTTACAATGTCCTTCTGGTCCTTCACCTTCTCTGTGCAGCCTGGACGAACTGTCCAGCTTTCATGAGGGTGTTGGGAGTGATCAGCCCCCGTCAACGCAGCCAAGCCTGCAAATCTCTGTAGAGGTGCTCGTTGGATTTCTGACGTCTCTTTAGATGTCCATTAGCTGTCACCTCCTTCCACACTGACTCCAGCCACCATTTCATAGAGCGAAGAGCACCGTCCAGAAATCCTGTCTCTGCTCTATGCATCTGAGAGCAGCCTGGCATATGCACCAGGTCTTCACTGAAGTGCTGGTCACAGCCTTGTCATCCCGGGCTGGCTGAATAAGGCAGGAAGAATCCCATTTGAATGCTGTACTCCATCCTACCTTTGTTGTGCAATACTTTTTTCTCAGGCAGTATCTAATCTAGAGATTTTCTGGGATCTGTGCGTGGCATGAAGGGAAGTCTCCTCATCACCTCAGGTTCTGTCTTTCAGTACCAAGTGTTTAAGACATAATTCTAGGTGTCCAGGGCTTGCTTTCTCTTTGTGTCTCCTTTGCTGTTGCTTTCATTTACTAATAAGTTGAACTTCAAAGTCTGTTCTTTCTCCTTCCTAATTTTTATGGAAAAAATGGTCTGAACCCCATTTGCATTTCCTCCCTGAGGATACTGGCAATCCGTAATCCTATATATTAAAGAATCTTAGTTTTCCCAGCAGCCTTTTATTCTGGGACTACTCTTCCACTCTGTTTTCTCCTTGAAATTCTCTCCTGTGGTTCAAAATTGCTCTTCATGGTGCCCCTGACCACTGTCACTTTCTGTTATGAGCTATTTCCGTGGATGTTCGATCACTTTTAAGTCCTTTTCTCTTCCCATCCTGTCCTTTGCAGGTAATTTGTAAAGGTTTCATGCTCGTGGCAGGAGGTGCATGTTTGCCCTTGATGGTTGCAGTGCAGGGCCATGTGCTGTGCAACCCGCCGATCTCCAGGGACCTGCTGGAATAACAGTTTTTAGAGCCAAGAGATAGCAGGATGAAAGTAAATAGGGTGAAAACTGGGTGCTGGTTTATTCAGGGTGATTTTCATTTCACACTGATGCGCTCCATATTCCAGTTGAGGACATGGCTCCCAGTGACCACTGGCATTTACCTGCTCGAGAGGCGATTGCTGTCCTTCCCTGGCTGCCATGCGGGATGGCGCTGGGGGAAACCTGCCTGCCTGTCCCTTGTCCCTCTCCCTGCTTCCACGCGGGGACCGCAGCGATTCCCCCTGCGTTCCGCGGCTCACGGGAGCTGTGGGAAGTTGGTAAGCTGGCCGTGTGGATCCAGGGATTTAGGTCACGCAAACCCAGTATTCTTTCCTACAAGTCATTCTCAGCGATGTACTCGGGTAATTAGCATGTGCATAAACACTTTGTAATCTTGTGATCACGGCTTGCAGATTAGCTCTTTTGCCAGCTTTGCGATTTCTTTGCCAGTTTTAGTTTTAATTGCAAATCCATTACTGCCAGCTCCCTTGCATATTGTAGCAATAGGCAAATTAAAACACTTGGACACAGTTGGGCGGGTTTCAGTTAAGAAATTAATTGTTACTGCCAACCAGTGCTTTTTAATGTGAGGGTGGCATTTGAGCTTGGTTTTGAGGGCATAATCTCCAAGACTTTCTTTTTTCCCTTCTCCTCCCCCCTCCCCAGACTGCGTTGCCCTGTTGAGCAGCTCCACAGATGGCATGAAGCAAATGCTTGCCTCTTTGATCTCCTAGTCAAGAAATTTGGAAGTCGTTCTGAATTTATGAGAATCCTGTCTGAAATAAATCTGTCTGTGCACAGGGCCACACTAAGTCAACCCAGAGCTGCAGGCACGGCTCACCTGAACCTCCTGGGGAAGCACAGGATTACATCCCACAAGAGCATCGTGTGATGCAGTAGTGATAGAGAAACTTCATGCATATTGTTGAACATGAAAAAGTCTAGACAATCTACAATTTACCAGTCGGGGTAATTGGCTAAAGGCTTAATCCGCCCTGATAATCCAGTAATGGTATTGTTGGCAGGACATGGATGTAAATATCAGTCAGCAGCGCTGGCAGCCGCTGTCTCCTGTGATTGCTGCCATTCCCAATTCCCTTCTCACAGGGCTGATGGGGCATTTTCAGAGTTCTGCAGACTTCTTGTCCTTGGTGTTTTTCAAAACCTGCCTGTGCTCGGTTGATGTTTTTCACTCCGTTTGTTGAAGGGGTAACATTTTCCAACAGATCAGAATTTTCACAAAGACATTCATCAGGAGTATCTTTTTTTTCCTGCTGTACTTTTTTTCCCTGATGTATTTTTCTCATAGCTCTTTCCAGCCTCCTGATGCCACCGTTGCACAGCCTCCCATCGCCCTTCAATGCAAATAGCATCTGGTTTTGCAGCAGACCTGTGCCAACGCTGTAAGCCACCTGCCACCTTGTGTGTCACCTCCAAACCTGGTGGCATTCACTGAGACTTTGGTGGCATCGCTCTACACAAGTCCAAGCCCTCATGTGCCACCAGTGTGCCTGGTGTCAATGAGCTGAGCAGGGTTTTAAAAATACCCTCCTGCTATTTTGCAGGGGTATTCTTAATGCCTGTCCGTTTACCCCATGGGGACAAAGGAGGGGGAGCTGAGCCACACGGCTGTAGCAGCAGCAGGTGCAGGGATGGACGGATGAGTCCCCCCACCAGACGTGGGTCTCCCACCGCTGCAGCGTTTCATCCCCAAGTGCTGCCTTTTGTGGCCTGATGATGTGTTAGAGCATGGCTGGGCTTTGAACGCAGGCTGTTGAAAATTACTGTCTAATTGTGCGTGAAGCCAGTTGATAAAATCACCTACCCCGTTCCTGTTACTTTATTAACTCATTCCCTCCATTTACCTTGGTGATAAAAAGGGTTGTTTTCGGCTGGCTTTGCAGCTGAAGGGCTCTGGTCCTGTAAGCCTGTACCGCACCGAGCACAAATGAACCCTGCCAGGTACTGGAGTCTCCGGGATTTAATTTATTAACAGAGTCATACTTGCTCACTGAAAAGCCGCTTGCTTGTTTCTGATTGCTGGCCTTGCACCTTTAGTCCAGGGACTAAGAGCCAAGTTTTTTCTTTCTGTGCATCACCACCAAATCACGCCCTGAGTGTTGTCTGTGCAACTCCCCTGCCTTCGGTGAGGCTGTGGATGTGTCATTGATTGGAGCTCAGCAAACGATTCCCCCCATGACCGAAGCAGAAACACCCTGGGAATTACTTTCTGCAGCGAGGTTGACTCTGTGCTACCAGCAGAAGTGTTAAAAAACCCCATATATAATAATATATATAAACTTATTTTGGTCGCTGAAACCATCTGAGATGGCTGTGAATCCTTGACACCACGTTTAAGGCAGCCTGTAATGCCTTTTTTGAACATTGTATTTTTTTTTCTGCTTGCAAAACAATGGAAGAAGCACAGTTCCGCTGCAAACAAAACCTGAACATGCTTTAACTTACATGTGAAATATCAAAGAGCGCTTATTCAGTACACATTACCACCCTTCCGTTTTACAGCAAACACCTCGTCACGGCCGAGAGACTTTGGGAAAACTATATATAGTGTATTCGGCCGAATGTCACCCTTGTAATTACCCCATAGCTCTGGCTGTGCCATGTTGTGGCTAACAAATCCAACTTTAATTGTTCGTGATTTCTATCGGAGCAGACATCGGGTTTGAGTTCAGCTGGTACAGAGTCGGGAGGAATAAACACGAACCTACAGTAAGATCAAAGCAGCAGAGAGGTGCACATGTGCTAATAATAATAGCTTATGAAAGCTCATATTTTCCTTCAACAACATCCTGTCATTTGTGTATTAGCTTTGAAAAGGGTAAAAAAAAAAAAAAAAAATTCAGTGTAATTTACTTCAGCAAAAAATGAGATAAGGCAGATACTTGATTGCACCAGCTCGTGTGTGGTTTGCTGCGAGAATTGTACATGCACCCCGTCCTCCAGTGCATGTGTGAGTCGAGTGTGCAGAGGCTGAGCTGGCTGTGACCGAAGTACCATTGTTATCTGATTTTTATATACAGTCTGTGACAATGTGATGCAGAAAGGAGGATGAGGTAAACAGTCTCAAAGTCGGTAACCGCATCCACACCTGGTGCACCTCGATAAAATGTCTGTAAACAGTTTGTATAGAGTGAGGTTATGGTGAGGCTGAGGACGTCTAACGGCTCCCGGCCACCCAGGCAAGCGCAGGGAGAGAAATGCAGGGTTTTGGGGATGGCGTTTCTGTCGGGGTGGAATCGCCCAGGGGATTAAAATCAGGATTTTGCCCTTCACGGCTGTGGGTGGCTCTGTGGGTCGGCTTTCCAGGGAGTGAGGGATGAGCGGAGCATGGTTGGGGCGACTGTACCCGGGGAGGCACTTTGGGACAGCTCAGCGATAGCAGGGTCAGAAACGGTGATTTCCCCTCCACATGATGTGACCTACTTAGAAAGCGCTGGTCAACCCTCGAAACTGGGCACCATGCTGACCATTTCCTCTGTCCTCTTACTTTAGATTTTCACTGTATCAGCTTTTTAATCTCATGCAGCGGCTTAAACCTCCAGCGGGGTTTTCCCTACTCAGCACTGGGATGCCTGGCAGGCTGGCAGGGATTGGGACTGGAGAAACCGGAGGAGGAGAGCCATGACGGGTGATGCTGGCCACCGGGAAGGAGATAGCATGTATTTGGAATTTGTCTTTCACATTGCATACTGTGGTTGTTGACATTTGGTTGTGCCTGTAGTTCTCTCTGCAAGCAGGAAAGGGTTTGGGGTTTTGGTGAAGGGGAGGAAGGGTGACGATAAAAGGTGACAAAGTGGCCCACCAAGTACCGAAGACAGGCTGGCTGAGGAAGGAGGTTGTTTAGAAAGAAAACCGAGGGGAAGAGGACAAACAGGAGCAGGTACAGGCATGGCTGCAAACTTTCTGCTCTTTCTGTGTAGGCGCTGTGTCTTCAGGTACCGCCGGCTCCCTGGGCAAGGGGTGATGATGGCCGTAGGGCGATAATAACAGCGAGCGATCACTGCACTGGGAAGGTGTTTTTCAGGGTTGCAAGGCTGAGTTAGAGTCTATCCAAAGTCTGCGGCGGCTGAATCGCAGCAAACAGGGACTCGTTAAGAAAGTGGAGCAAATAATAATGATCCATCTGTTTAATGCAGCTGAAAGGCGTACTTCAAAGATAGTGTTATCCTAAAAAAGCCCGAGTATAGAGGGGAATATACTTGATCACAGCTTCCAAGTTTTGATGGTAGCGTTGTAAGTAGGTCAGCAAACGGTAATATTTAAATTAACTCCTCTTTCTGGCAACTAGATGGGAATGTAGGTCTGGAAATGGGTAGATGTAGATTCTCTTCCCAGCTCTGCCACTCTGACAAGTCACTTCATCTCCTCGTGCCTAAGGGAAGAATACACCTTTGGGCTCTGCCCAGTAATCATCAGCCAAATGCCTCCCCACCTATCTAAAGGGCTTTAGAATATGTGATTGAAAAGTGCAAAGTGTTATTAACATTGAATTAATGTCTGCCATTACAATATGTAATGGAGTATTTCTGCACACACCCCGTTTCCTCCTGCTCAAATGTTTTGTCAGACAGCTCCAAGTGTTTACCAGCTTTATAGCTGGCCTAAAAAGAGCCAGCGAGCTGTAGGTGCTGGTAGCTAGTGGAGCTGCTGGGCTTGTTTGCCGGAAGGGTATTTTGGGTGCAGGAGCTGGCAGCAGAGCAGAGCCGCCGACACGCAGCCATGCCCCAAGTTTTCGGCACCGGTGTCGGGGTGGCCAAGCTGCCCCATCGCCAGCTGCCCCGGAGCTGCCGGGTGCATCTCATGTGAAGCCTGCATGCCCGTAGCACAGTACCGGAAGGCAAGATGCCTTCGCCGCGGGGTGCACGGTGGGGTGCAGATGTGCCACGCTTCCTGCCGGGGGTGGAGGGGACCAGGCTGGTCTGAAAGCAGGGGGGGATGCGCTGCCGGAGCACCTCCCTTCACCTCTTTTCTGGGAGCTGAATGTCACAGCCCTCCCACCGCCTGCACATCGTCAGCCGACAACAGCATCCGCGCTTATCCGGGCAGCGCAACAACACCCTGCGCAAGTGGCTTTAATTTCTACCTCCTCTAAATATATTGATTTTCTCTGTGCAAATAACAGCTGCGTGTTTGTTGTCCCACAGCTGTCTTTAAGGATATAAACCCAGACCTTTCAAGGCAGCATTCCTCTTTATCGGTCGTCTGCTCATCCCATCAGATAGAAATTCCCTGCCTGCCTGTTGCTCTCGCCCACCGGCGTTTGGTTCACACACAAGGGCTCGGCAGCCCTGCCTTGCTTCTCATTATCGCACCCTGCGCAGACACTTCACTTCTTTTCTAAAATATCTTAGCACATGGTGTGGGTTACTGTCTAGACTACATCACTGGAACCAAATATATTCACTAATATAATATATTATTAGAGCTCACTAAAAGTAACAAACAAAGTACATTTCTTTGTTCACTCCTTAATTGTTTGTTCATTAACTTGCTTACTGATTCATAAAATATGAAAAACTCCAATAGGGTATCTAGTCACTAGTGCAAATTGGCTAGTTTCTAATGTACATAAATAAATTATAACCCTGCATTTACAATTTGCCTTTAGTATAAGCGCTGCGCAGAAGTGCTTTATCTCATCAGGAAAGAATTGGATCTGCTGCGATGCACACCAAATGACAAGTAAAGGCAGAAGCTGGGAGTGCTGTATCCTACACTTGCAAAACACGTTAGTGGCAAAAATTATCTCTTTGCTGGTGGATGATCTGTTTTCTTTAGCTTCGAAGGTGCAATATGACATCCTTGGATACCCACCTTTGCAGCTGGGGCTGGATGTTCAGCTGGCGTGAATTGGTGTGCGTACGGTCTGCATATTGTCAGCAGTTGGGAAAGCCCTGAAGCTTTCATTATCCCGGGGCTCCCTGTTTTCGCCTGGTTTGTGTGATCTGCTTTTGCTCTTTCTCTCCAGCAGCAGCTTTTCCTATTTTTTGGCTATTCTTGTTGCTTTTGAATTATTCCCCAAAAGAGCCATCTCCTCAGATTCCTAAGAAATTTAACTTCCAGGTAGGATGTGTCCATGTGCAAGAGTCCCAGAGGATCCAAAATCATCTTTTTATGGTGTTTTTTTCCTAGCCTACAGATTTCTGTGGCGGGAAGTGTAATTCTCTAATACAATTTGAGATATAATTCTTCACTCCTTTCCATACCATGGTTAACATGCTCATCACAAAAGGTATCGTTCTCTAAAAATAGTGTAGGTTTTTAGATAAAATTCTGAAGGCGGCTGTTTAATGTCTGCGTATTTTATTGGCTTAATCCCTTTTCAGTTCTGTAATTCTCTCAAGTAATGAATACAGGCTATCTGGGATAAGCTTGTGATACAAGTTGTGGCTTACACTGCACAGTCTCTCTACAAGAGAGGTTTGAACTGGTGCAGCTTCACCATCAGTGGGTAAGGGTCCCACGGAGCGAGTACCAAAGTCCAAGCAGCAAAACCTATGTATTCGTTATTAAAAACTGAGGTCTTGGCTGATTTATATGGACACTAAAGGTTTATGGCCATAAATGCCTTGTGTTGCTAAGTTGATGGTTACTGCCTCTTCCACGGGCAACGTTCCCAAAGTCTTCGCTCTACGTAAGGCTTGGACCTGCAGATGCTCACGTAGGTAAATGTTGTCACTGATATGGATGGTCTTATCAAAACCAGCCTAACAATTTCTGCATAAAATTATTTGTTTGTATTTGTATTTGCAAGTGTTGGATTTATACATGCAAGATCAAGGACTCAGTTTGTAAATTTTTTACTCTGATACAGAAAAGCTTTGTTGACTGGGTACTTGGAGGGCTGTGCTGCGTAAGTCCTGCTTTTTTCAGCAGAAACCACTCATATACCTTTCTTGAGCACACCTAGATATTCATAAAATTTTAAAATTTATGCTAAACTGAAGGATATTCCAGCAGGTCAGCTCTCTGTAAGATGCAGCATTTCAAATGATGCACTGCAAGCAATCTAGACTCAAAAAACGTTTATTTTTGACAGAATGAAGTATACACTTTTGTCTCAGCCTCTTTCAGTGCAATTGATAAAACAGAGATTAGGATGATGTGGGGTTTGTATCTTCGGTTATTTTACCTCAGTACTATACCATTACTTTAACTGACTTTACCTCAAAGCCTGTCAAACTTCCTTTTCTTTGCTAAATTAGCTTGTGAATTCTCCGCTTGCTCACATGCCCAACACCTCCACCTCTGACAGATGTGGAAGAAACCTGCCCCGAGTGCCATCGTTGTTTTCTTTATCACTGCATGTCCGAAGCGTTCCCAGGTGATAACTCTGATGCCCCTCATCGCTGCAGCGGGCCAAGGCTCTTCCAGACATTGCAAACTGTCACTTGGGAGGGGACTTCATCCACAGACAGAGTAGTGCAAGCTAAATCCCAGTCCCAAAGACATTTTAGGACCACCGTGGTATCAAAGGGGATCATTTTTCTTGCATGCTTTGAATTTGAAAATCCTAAGATATGATTCATGTGGTGTGGGAGCTGGCAGGGCTTACAGTGCGTTCTCCAGATTCACCAGGAGCCTGCAATCTGCTGTGCTCTAAGTGTAGGGCAGGCAGATCATCAACCTAAATGAAATCTTGCTTTGGAAAGTCAGGGGCACCTTTACCCCCCCCAGTTTGACTCTGTCTGCATTTCAGATGAGTTTTTTCTTGCTTGATCAATCACAGATTTCTGTCATTTTGTCAGTCTTGTGCTTCAAAAATAAAAGAGAATTTGTTCTAGTTAATTAACCCACAAATCTATAATCTCTAGTTTATGAAGGAAAAATACGGAAGTGGTAGAATCTCGTGTCCTGCTGTTGGAGCATACCAGTACATGATGCTGTGAAGTCCTGCAAAACTACTCCGAATGGTGTCATTCAGTAATTCTCTTTCATCTTCATCTCATTCTGCTTGAATTTCTTCATTTAATTGTTGAAATCATTGACTGCACTTGGGTGCTTACATTTTTGGTTTGCCATGTGTGTAATGCTATCCAGGTCTCTTTGCAGATGACCAGATTAGGTGAAAGAAAATGAATTATGCTTATTTCTGTGCTTTAGATGTTTTTTCATGTATACTTCCCTATGCAAAACAAGGAATATGATTCTTTAATGTTTCCTTTAGATCCTAACTCTAATCCAGCCTCCCCAGCTCCAGCTGAGTTACATGTGAACATAGCTTTCTTCACTGTACAATATTTCTACGTTGTTGAAGATGAAGGTTCTTGCTAAAGAGGTAGAAAGCTCTAGATCAACATCTCTTCTTTTAGGTTGCAAACATCACCGCTTTTTCTGTCCATTCAGTTCTCTTCCTCTCTCTTGGTGTTAGGAATAATTGTGGTGCTGAGGTTTTCTGAGGTTTTGTAACCATCAGAAATTGGTTTCAAAGGCCACCACCACACAGCTCCCTGAAGAAGACAACTTTTGTTCACTGCTGGTCCTGTCTGCGTTCAGGACAGCAACTGTAAGGCAAAATATTCTACTGCAGATACCAAAAGTTTTAAAGTCCTCGAGCAAGCTTGCATTTAAAAGGAAGAGTTGCTAAATTCAACATACATAATTGACATATAATTTGAAATAATAGCTTTACAGGAGTGTCTGCGTAGAGTTTGACCTATATATTCCTTAGAATTGGTGACCATGTGGAGGAAGGAGAGGGCTTGACCCAGCTTGACATTCAGATCCCAGAGGAAGGTTGCATGACTAACATTAAAAAAAACCAGCTATTTAATTTCAGTCTTGGAATTGCATCATGAAATCACAAGCTGACAACTACAGAACCCAATGTGGGCATTTTTTGGAGCCTTTTACTGATGCATATCCACCCAAATTAAGAAAAAGAGTTAACTACTTTCTATTGGAAAGCAACTATAAATGTATCTCCTTTCACCACTTTGTTAAGAGCACCTCTTCTGCAGTTGAAGAGGATTTCAGATGTACCTTTGGCTCACACTATTGCCGGGTGGTGGTGATCCTGCTTTTTCAAAATACCTCCACATAAAATTATCCTGATCCCACAAACCACTCTGTATTATTCCATTGATGTTCTGCTGGCAGAGAAGCCTCTAAGGTTTTAGAGACTTGAATGGAGGCAGATGCCTTTTTTGTCCTCCAGCCTTCCCAGAAAACCTAGTGGTGCTGTGGGATTTCCCCAGTCCTTGGAGGAATTCCCCCCTTGAGGGAAGATACAGGTCAGGGTGGCAGTGGGGGTATTTATTTGCGTCTTCCTGGGCAGAGGACTGTGCAGTGCATCCTTCTCCTGCATCCCTGTACGGCCTGGCACTGAGCCCTCACTCCCTGGGTGTGTCCCTGGGCCACTCTGTCCTCTCCATTTTCCTGTTCCTCGCACGGTGACAGCAGGTAGGTCAGACATGAAGGGAGGAGATGCAGCAGCACAGTGGTGCTTATGAAACAGGGAATTAATCCAATGACACCAATGTCCCAGGTACCAAACTCCCAGGAGAGCGTGTGAGGTCAGTGCCTAAAGACAGCAGCATCCTTGGGTACCATGCTGGGGTTCTGCTGTTTCCACAGCACTGCCGGTTGCCCTGCATTGTAGTGTAGCGTATCAGCTTTATGGAAAGGACTGTTTTTATATCAGCTGTTTCAATCTCTGTGTTTCATATGTGTGGAATGGCCCGACTTCTATAGGCAGCAGAAATCAGTTCCTCACTTCGGTTGTAGGACATAGCGTGCTATTTAGGGTGATTCACCGGGCTGCATCGCTCTGCCTGTTGGTGCCTTTGGTTAAGACATAACACGCTCTGCGAGCACTGGATCAGGAGAGAGCAGAAAAGGAGCAAAATGTTGCTACTCTGATGTATTTTTTAAAACTCTGCTTCTTAAATGATGAGCAGAGCATGCTGAGAGCTGCTGGATATTGGTCTCTGCTCTCCTGCTCCCTTAAACGACAGGTTCACAGAGATTTGGATTTTCCCTTGCAGAGAGGATGGGTGAAATCAGCTGGAAAGGAGGGGGAGTCAGCTCTGCTGGCTGATGGAGAGAGCACGGGTGAAGTGTTTTCCTCGAGTGCTGGGGCCACCACCAGCTGTGGAGATCCAAGCTACTGCTGGGTCGCCCAAAAACATGCCTGGAGAGAGGGAGGGGAGAAGCTTGAGCTGCTGTAATCATAGGTAGGAGTGGAAATGCCTGGAAACGATCCGTCAGCGAGCAGTGGGCCCCTCCTTGGAAACACACGGAATAACTCCTGCGCTATCCTGGCAAATGTGTGCTAATGTGGCCTTGCACAGTTCCTTTCCTTTTCAGTCTAGCTAATAGCCTAAGCAACACGTTTGGATAGTTATGTATATAAAAATCTCTTCTTATGTTCCATTTCCAAGCCGCCACGCATGGATTTACTCGTGAGTAATGGATGAGTCGGCAGGGTATAATGCTCATTACTCACAGGGAGCGCGCAGGGAGGTACTTGGAGCCCTGGCAAGGGCCGGGTGTATCCCAAACTCATCCTGTCCCTGAACGCTAGGCATCGCCGCCTGGAGCTGCCGCACTGCTGATGCTGCAGAAGCTGGGATGAGGAATTCAGCTCATTTTTTCCCTATTTTTTTAGTTCACTTCTGTCAAAGTAAACTAAGCCTCTACCATGTCGTAGAGTGCGAGCCAACGATAAAGTCTAATTTCTGCATCTTCTGCCTTCCACTGCTATTTGTAGAAGGGAGGTAACAAGTGACGTTGGATAGCCACAAACTCTCTTTTAAATGAGGATTACATTACCTACAAAGAATGTAGGCAAGCCAGATTCAGTGGTGCAACTTTCTGAAGAAAAAAATAGCAGCCAGTGCTAATGAGAGAATCTGGTCATTCACAAATGGATTAGTCTTCTTTTCCCTCAGTCAAATGTTTCTGTTTAAAGCACCTGCTAAAAAGGGAGCAATATAATGAAGTGTCTGGGTGGTGAAAAGTGTTTTTAGAGCTCTCATTTTGCTTCCCATTCTTCAACTACTGTATAGAGCAAAGAAAAGGCTCCCATGGGATGGGAAGCCAGGAGCAGAGATGGGGAATTAGGATCTGGGCCCTAGAGCCTGAAATACCCAGCCTGCAAAATCTCATGCTGTGGGTTGGGTGGAAAAGAGGAGTGATAATTGAAGCAGAGAGACTGAATTGAGGAACACAGCAGAACAAATTAATGTGTGGTCCTGGAGGGTGATTATTGCTGCTCCTGTGCCTGAGAACGCCTGGGCTCATCCCGTATCGCAGAGATGCACGGGGGGAGGGAGGTGAAGGATTAGCTTCTCCTTCTGTTCAGAATACAGTCTAGACCAACCCTACCCAGACCTGAAAGACAACACGGCATGGAAATCAAAACACAGGCTCCTATTTCGCTAATGGTACACAGGATACAGCGGGGCCAGTGTGAGGTTTTTTGCTTGTGGTCGAGAATTTAACTTTCTTTTTTCTGAACGCTCTCTAACGTAAGACACTTTGGGGCTGAGGGTTTCAAATGAAACAGGATTCTGCGCATGCAGAAGTTGCTTGTTTGCAAATAGAGTGATGTGAATTTAAACCCCTTGTGGTTTACCATGGAAAATACAGACATGGTGTTTTTCACCTGAACTTCGCTACACACAGACTGAAGGCAGAGGAGACTGTGTAGCTCGAGCAGTGAAGAATTTCGTACGGGAAACTAAAATTAACTTCCTCGGTGTGCACACAGACAAATTCAGATCAACAGACAGAGGCAGATATCCTGCTGTAGGGTGATTTCCTCGTACCGTTGTTGTTTGCCGGGCGGTTCGGTTGGTAGTGAGCAGCAGGCTGTGGCCACCTCGGGGCGGTGGGTGAGCGGGGCTCCGGCCCCCCGGCCGTGGAGGGAAGGTTTTACACGACAGGAGGTCACTGCTGCGGTGGGAGGGAGCCAGCACTCACGGAGATTACCTTAGCCAAATTCTGTACAAACCTGTGCAGACATTTAGCCTCTATGAATCTTTGTAGGCAAGTTCGAGGCTTTGTAAGTCTTTAATTTATAAGTACTTTCCCAGAAACAAGGCGTAAAAATCTTCCTTGCTTTTGCTCATACAAGACCCGTATGCTTCAGCATCCCACGTGGGTGACAGTATCTTCCCAGCTTGGAGGTGGCAGGGAAAAGGCAGGGCATGGCCCTTCTGCAGGAGCTAAGAGAGCCGGGAAGAGTTACTTGTACACAGGACTCATCTAGGCTGCGTCTGCTCTGCTTCCGAACACGCTGAGGATCAAGACCCAGGGAGTAAAGCCCAGAAATACAAGGAGGGTCAGGAGTCCTTTCGTGTCTTGTCCCTTAGCAGCAGAGTTACAGCTGCTGCCTGTTTTCCAGTGATGTGTACCTGTGAAAGGAAGGGCACGATGTTTGTTTGTTACTCAAAAAGTCAGGGGGAAAAGTATGGTTGACCAGATCTACAATGCATCATCTGAAATGGAAAGTTTCCACTTTGGGACTGGGGGAAAAAAGAGATCTCCCAGTACAGGCTCTGTGCGAGGGATGCTTGGATGTATTTATCGTTATGCATTAATGGGGTGGGTGAGAGAATTGCCTTCCACATTAATAATTGCTTTTACTTTTGATTCCTCCTGCAGTGTTGAAGGTTCACAGTCTGTAACACAACATGTGTGGGTTTCACAGGTCAGTCAGCCTGCCCCAGAGGAAACAGATTTCATGTGGAGTTTCTCATTCTCATTGACTCCTTGTATTCTTCATTGGCGCAAAGACCCACACGGGGCTGAATACAGAACATCAGCCACAATTGGGAGAACCAAGGCATGATCATTTTTCACGTGGCAACAGTTTTGTGAGGATTTGGCTTGAATGTGCAGTTTAGCAAAAAAATAAAATCTATTTTTGAGTTAGGATAAGGCATGTGTTAGGGTTAAGGTTTGGGCTGGTAGAGAGCAGGCTTCAGCTGGAAGTGAGCCTGGGGACCAGAAGAGAGCACTGACCTGCATGGGGGTTAGGGCTGCTAGGAGACACTGAATAGGAGGGGAAAATTTTAGGATTAAAATTTGGCTGAGAAAAGCCATGAGACAGTGTAGCTGCTTCTGAATTCCTATGATATGGCATTTAGTTGGCGCTTTCCCTCTGAGCTTTACCTGCTACCTTGAGCCTTGGTCATCAGTGCCGTGCTGGCTGTGGTTGGAAGTGTGGCCCAGGGGCACGCAACAGCTCTCAGATTGCTTTAGTGACCTCCTCTGTAGTGCCATCTCAGTGGTTTCTCCTGGTTTGAGCCTTAATCCTACACTCGATGTCAGCCCAGCCCTAGGAACATCTCCCAGTTCCCAAGCTAAATACAATGGCTCCAGATGCAGCAGCACATTCAGAGTCCACCATATGATCTGCTGGACTCAAACTCTAACCCTGACCTCAACCTCAGCCCTTTCACTGCTCCAGTGACTCCTGGTGACCCCAGATTTCAAAGGAGTCACAGATTCACTCAGCATGGGCTTTCAGTTTTGGTGCTGTCTCCCCCAAATCCCTCTATTATCCTAGCCCATCAGTTTCTTCTGATAAAACTGTAATTCTGGACCTTCCCAAACTCATACAGCCATCACAAGCCTCAGAAGAAAATGGTCTCAAAAGAGCTCCGTGTCCTCTCCCCTTACTTTGCTCCTCAGTCTCCACTGAACCTTCTCATGACCCAACTTCATCTGTTCATCCTGGCCTGAATTACAATCGTAACACTACTCCAACCTCAACGCCATCACTTTCCCTTTGTCAAATACTAACCCTAACCAAAACTCTCACCTGACCCATAAAGATGCAAGCTATATTCAACCTGCTTTGAACCATTTTAAGCTCCATCCAGGTGGAGCTGCTGGAATGCTGGTTTTGGTAGAATCTACGCTAAGATCTAGAGTCCCATGAGTTGGGACTGAGGTTGGTTCTGGGTCAGTATCATTCTCCAAATTAAGTTTAGGGTTTAATTTATGCTCATGTTTCACAGAAGCCATGAGCTAGGAAAAAATGGGAGTGCTGACAGTGTGGCATGTCTCCGGTCACCGGTGCTGCTTTCCCAAGCACTTGGGTCGGGGAGCGTCCTGTCCCAGATTTCCCTGCCTGCTGTCACATGGATAAAATAAAAATTGGTACCATAGGTGCACGGTCTGACAAAAGTCCTCCTTGGAAAAAATAGACTTCAAGGAAGAGTATCTGATGTCATCACTGTGAGATGACTGGGCTAGAACAGTTTCCCTAATTAATCTCCTGTAAATAAGGTGATTTGACGGACTGCAGCTCAGCAGTGGTGCAAGAATCTGTTTCTGAGGAAACTCTTCGGAATTCCAGAAGAGGTAAAGATGCTTTGACAGAAAAGGTACTGTATCCAATAATAGCTCTAAAGTTTGCAAATAAGTCTTTGATCTCTTCTGTTTCATGACTCCGCATCGCTTTTCAAAGATAGCTGAATCTTCAACCCCCACAGAAAAAAATTATTTTTTTTTTTTTCTTATCCTGCTTACAGCAAATGGAGGCAGGTGGCAGGTCCTGGTGGTGCAATGAGTGTGAGGGAATGACCTTCCCCTCCTTGCAGCACAGTGACAAATGCTCAAGTAATAGGAATAGGATAGAAAAGAATAGAATAGAATAGAATAGGATAGGATAGAGTATTTCAATTGGAAGGAGTATGACAGCTACTCCTGTTTTACATATAAAAAGAAGGTTTGGGATTTATGTAATCAACAGTTCAAAAACTTATCAGGAGAAGCTCCAGGCTGTTTGCATGCTTGCAACTGAATGCAAAGAAACTTGAGGCCAAAGTCCATCCCCAACTGCATGCCCCCATGTTGCAGACCACCTGCGTGAGGATCCGCTACTCCATTCCCAAACCCGTGTCGAGTGACAGTCACCCGGCGGTCCAGGGGCGGCCGGCCATCCGCACGCCTCTCCGGGGAGGTGCACCCATCTGTGAGCGCATCCTTTCTGATCTGGTGCAGCACATATGGCGGGAGGAGGCTGGTATTCAAACCCATCCTCACTGTGCCCGTGGCCACGGGAGAATACAACCGCGTACCCAGAAGTTAGTTCAGAGCAGCAGTCACAGGTTTTGCCATTGATTTCCATTCAGACTTCCAAAGGTACTTTTTCTTTTCTCGGTGTTTTCTAAAATGCTACATACACCTACTTTCAGCTATAAATAAGAAATAATCATGTGCATTTAACACTTATTAAAATTCTTTTTAAATTTATATGCAAACGAGGAGCAGCCACAGGCTCCTGGCAGGTTGCCTATAAAGCCCTTTGTTCTGCAAAGATTGTACACCGCTGATGAGGCAGATAAATTTGTCTTCAGTGCCATAGTCTTGTCTTTGCTCTGAATCTTTTTTATAACTACTGGAAGGTGTAGGTTGAGAAATGCTGGTTTGATTAGCTGGGCTTGTGGTTGGTCCCTTTTCATGCCAAAATCATTTAAGTGTTCCAGACATGGCATACACCCATGGAATCTACAAATATATCTCTCCCCAGTGCGTCATAATTCCTGGGGTAGTAAGTGATGAATCATCAGGATCTAATGTGAAGATAAGCTAATTAGCATTAATCAGAGCTCCTGCCCGAGGTGGGAAAATGCTAGGTGAGCAGTCTGTTGGCTGCCACCTGAGTTACTTAATTATTTTATTTTCATTTCTTTCGATTTTACAAATCGGGCTCTTCAAAGCTCCCGAGCTCATAGACTGGTAGTCTTCAGTGCCATGCAAAATTCAGCAACCCTTTTTTGTCCCTCAGTCTTCATCCTGCCCTGATCTCACCCATCGTCTCGCTTCTTGCATCTCCTGGAAGTCCACAGACCATGGTTCAGTCACGTTGTGGCATGGGATGGCTGCTGGACTTAGAAGTTTCTCCCCACCAGAAATCTGCCTGCAGCCCCCTCCCATTAAAATTGTTGAGTGACTATCTCCAGAATTTAGATTACTCTTAACTTATTGCAATGTCACGGAAGAGGCGTCCCATCACGTGTAGGAAGCGGTGATGAGAAGTATTTCCCTTATGTAGACTAGTTATGATATCAGGCTATGTTCCCTTCTTTCTACTCTGGGGACTAACTTTTTGTATAATTTTTTAAAATTATATTACAGTGTTTTTCTTCTAGTAATGTACCTTCTAGCAAAAAATCCCAAGCAAGAGGGATGACTGTAAATACTTCCTTACGTGTCCTACCTGGGTGCCAGCAGTCTTACCCTGGTCGGGGCAGGGCTGTTGCAATCAGCATTCGAATCTGTGGTGCAGAAGCATGAGGAATTCAGTCTCAGCAAAAAGACGCCATCAACCACCACCCTCCGTGACTGCTGGCCTATTTGAAGGATTGTTCATGACAAATTCCTTTACGTATTGGCATCTGCAGCATGCCTCTAGATTTTGAAATGCATTGGCTTTGCTGGTGTATCTCCTCCTCTGCATTCCCTGCTCACCTTGGGTTCGGTAGCAAGAATCCTGGTGCCAAGGGAACCAGGATCCAGACCCAGCTGTTAGCATAAAGATAATTAGCTTTCAGTGAGATCCAAACCCTACGAGGAAACTTTTTTAAAGATGCTTGGGCACCCAATGCACAGCGTGGCACCACAGGGATGCTGTGGCTGTCCTGCTGCCCGGCAGCCCTGGTGACACACATACCAGCCAGGGCCACCCAGCACGGTATAGACGTGCCTCCTTGGGAACAGCTCATGGGCTCCTTGGGTACTCCGACACTTTGGGAAACCATACCCAGCACAGCAGCAGTGAGGTTGCTGCAGCCTCACTGGGAGATAGGGGATGTGCCTTAGCAGACCCCCAGAGCAAGAAAAAGCAGAATATTTTCTAGTTTGTGGGCTCAGGAGTCCTGCAAAACTCAAGTCTGTGTGGTCCTTTGCCGTTGTGTCCACCACGTGTCTTCGCCACCCAAAGACAAAACTGAGGTTGTCTTTCCTTGAAACTGCTGGAGATCTGCTGCTGGAAATGCCTTTCTTTGCTCTGGATTTTGCCATCGCCCCATAACTTATAATTACACTGACTCTTCCATTACAGTGAAACCCACGCCTTCCTTTTTTAACCGTGGTACACGGGCTTTTTAGAGAAACCACCGAGAAGTTTCTGAGCAGTGTTGTGCTCCGTGGACTGCTGAGGTGGGTCAGTGAATTTTACCTCTTGAGCTTGTTCAGACGTAGCATAATTATTCATTTTCACATCAATACCATTCCATAACTCTGCACTGAGCTGGGGGGAAAAAAAAAAAAAAACAACAAAACCAAAAGTGCAGGAGTACATAGCTGCTTCTTTTACTATGGTGAATAAAAATACCTGGGCCAGCTGAGAAGGTTGGTAACCACCAGCAGATGTCATTGCAGCCAGCGCAGCTTAGGACACGTTGGCTGAGAGCAGAGGCACTGCAGGGATTCAGATGATACCCAATGGAAAATGAAAATAAAAAAATAAATCACGTAATCTCAGATTGCCGAGTAGCTCATTCTTAGATCACTGGTAGCTAGTTTATAGTAGATAGAGTAGATATGAGGGATTAAATTCCACACTACAATTTGTTTTCTGCTGAATAATTATGATTTATTAGTCCCAAGCACAAATTATAGTAATTTAAAATATTAATACTTTTTAAAAAAAGGAACATGCAAGTGGATTGTGTTTAATCAGGATAGTTGGGTCCTGATAACCTAGTGAGCCTAAGGATTAATGAGGAGGGCTGGCGGGGGGCTCCCCCTCCACAGTAACTTTGGGCTTAGTGCTCGGGGACTGATGGGGTGAGTGGGCCAGTGCCCAACAGCTTATTTGGGGATACAGGGCACCTTTTCCTCCCTCCCTGGTGGGAACTCATGGGATGTACTTCTATGATTCCATGTTCCCATGCCAGGCTCTGTGCCCAGTGCTCCAGTGCTCCCTCCCACGCTGGCCCCTCCGAGGTGAGTGGGGGGCTCGGGACCAGCAGCTGGGGGACCGGGGTGTCGATTAGAGGAGTGACTCAGTGCCAATATATCTTACCTTGGCTTCCCTCCTTTGCTTTCTCCACTGCGTCTCCAGGACCTGGTAGTTTCTGCACATCCGCGTGTTACAGTTCTGTTGATGTGGTGAAGCCTCAGCAGTAGTTTGGTCTCCTGGCCAAATCTCCTTCTAGCTGCACCATCCCCAGAGCCAAATCTCTGGCCTGTGCCCAGCCCCTTGACCCAAAAACTGCCTGGGCAGCGATGTGCCATCCTTTCCTGTGCCATGCTGCTGGAAACGGGCCATCAAGACCTTGTCCTTGTGTCACCTCCTGGTATGGAGTCAGGGTTAGTGTTGTACTGGAGTTGTGCTGCTGGGAGGTCACCATGCCTTGTCTGTAAGTGCTAAGTGATTTATTGCCATTTTCTCACCGGTTCAAAATAATTTCATGCCTCCTTGGTGCAGGCACCCTAGAGATGAACTGTGTGCAGCAGCTCTGGGATGGTTAAGGGGAGCAGATCGCAGTTGCACCGGCTGCACGTTTTCTGTTAGCTTGGAAAACGCGGTCCCCAGGATGCAGTCGGACTGCGATGCTGCAGACGTGTGGAAACGAGCCCACCGACCTGTTCGGCTGAGCATCTCCGTGCCA
>NW_009637437.1:15809-25748 GCF_000690535.1 Cariama cristata | reverse complement strand
TGCCGGCGTCGTGTCTTCCGCAATGTGCGGATCGCAGGGTGTAAGATCCCGCTGCCCAAAACCGCTGCCTGCAACCTGGAAATGTGCTGCAGCTCCGTCTGGGATGGAGAACGGCCGGGGGGGTGTGCGTGGGAGAGCCTTGACGTGTGTATTTGGGCACGTGTTTGCCTTGCCGTCTGTGTATGTGCACGTATTTATGCTCTTTCTAACCAATTTCTAATCCTCATAAGTTTTTATGCTAATGGATATACAGTGCAAGACAATACTCCTGTTGAAATCATTGGCAAAATTTGCTGTCATAAAGACAAAATAAGGAA
Source organism: Cariama cristata (assembly GCF_000690535.1). Taxonomy (NCBI): domain Eukaryota; kingdom Metazoa; phylum Chordata; class Aves; order Cariamiformes; family Cariamidae; genus Cariama; species Cariama cristata. Next base: position 25,431 of record NW_009637437.1, on the reverse strand, counting down.
AAATGCCTATTAGCCTCTGTCCCTCGGTAATTTCCCCACTCCTCTTCTCTCTCTGGGGTTGACAAACAGACAGAGAAACACCAGTGAGCTGAACGTAAGAGCTTGGTCGGTAACGGGTAGTTATTATAACACTATTGTATAAAATGTACAGAATTATTTTATATAAAATCACCTGTTATAAGCAACATTTACTGTTTGCATGGTGAAGATCACAACCAGAAGTGAGTCTACTGAGCTCGATCTTGTTCAGATGCAGGAGATAACAGGTCTCCGCCCTAAAAAAAGCACTTTACAGTTAAGAAATGCAATTGCTGTTAAACTCTTTGTCTGAATATAGCCCCGTACGAATACAAAACAGTTGAAACAGTTGCGCCGAGGCAGATAGATGTGAAGATAAGAGAGATCGACTAAAGGCAACGTTTTATGGGCCAAGTCACCGGTCTCTTCATAACACAACAAGTATTTATCTTGTGGGAAGCTTTGGGTGACTGGTGAGGCTCTGGCAGGAGCCCCGAGCACCGGAGATCACTGGTGATGTAGCGTCGTGCCCTTTGCTCAGTGCACAGCCCCTCCGAAACCCAGCACCTTTCATGTGGCAGGGCTGGGATCCGGGATCGGGGCCGGAGCTGGGAACGTCGCAGGGAGCGCCTGCGGCCGCAGAGCCAACACGGGCAGGTGCCTCCTCGTACCGAGGAGCGCAGCCGGGAGGTGAAGCGGGTTTCTGAAATGAGTAAATTCAAGTCGAAGCAGAGATGCTAAAACATTGCAGAGCTCAACAGACTAAAATTTCCCGCTGTTGTTAAACTCGCAGTTTCAGAGTGATTTTCTTCTCTATATTATGCTTCTTCCATGCACGGTGTTGCAGAATTGGCGTGCCCGACAAGCTGAAAGCACCTTGCGTTGTTTATGCACATTTGCAAAAAGAAAATGTGGTGGATAAAACATCCCGAATCTCCCAGGCTGGTGAAATATAGCGTTTCCCACTTTTACAGTGTCTCAAAACCTGAATGAATACCTGCCAGCTCTGGAGGTAACAGCATGTCTTTGGCCTTAGGTGTGATAAATCAGTGGGAAAACTTTCATTGACTTCGGCATGGATTGAATCTTATTTTCTATCCTATAAATCTAATACCGAAGTTGTTACAATTCTGCTAAAAGCCGTCGGGAGATGCGGTGTGCTGTGTCCTGGCAGGGACTGATGCGGGAGATGCGGGTGCAGGCTGGGGAGCAGGGACCGGAGCACACAGGAGCTTCGTTCTGCCCTCGGGAGGGTCAGCCCCAAACACTTCAACTGGGGGCTTACGGACTCGCCTGTTCTGTAACACAGTTTCCTTCTAAATCCCATCGACTGGGTCTTGGCTGAGTTTGGGGATTTATTTCTTCAGAAAGTCCTAGGCTGCTTTATGTCCTGAAATAGAGGAGAGAGCCAGCCAAAAAATTGAAGGGAAGATAGTATATTAAGCATGCGTTTTAAGAAGAAATTGCTTTCTCTGTGTGGCATCTCAGTTAAAACCAAAAGAGGTGTAAAAAAGCATAATCCTTTATAATCTATATGGTTTTTACCTTTTGCATTCTAAGGCGCTTAGATGGCCATAAGATAGACGGGCTTATTTTTTAATTGCAAACTTTGCAGGGAAAAATGTAAATCCTAACCCAATGGAAATAACGTTTTAATTGGATTTTACAGCAAATGTTCAATCCACTGGTTTTGAAGAGCACTTTTACTTTAAAAAGTGAAATACTGGCATAGGATTTGATCTTGTAGTTATGTCCTGAAGCAAGGATTTTTTGCCTGTGGATCACTGTCCTGATAGCAAGAGAAGTTTTTCATTCCCAGATTTTCAGAAAGCAGATGTGGGACACACAGACTTCCAGCTCAGGCCCTAAATAATGCCTGAGCTAAAAAATTGCACTGAAGGTGTGTGGAGGTTGTATGCATACAGGTGTGGCAGATAGATAGGGTTTTTTTAGGATAATTGATCTTCTGTGTAACCTCAGTTTCATCATTCAGCAAATACAGCTGTCAATTATTGTAATGGATCAGAAGGCATTGCGAGTAAGTTTAAATAAAATGTCTGTGTTACAAAATTACCCACAGTTAAATAGCTGATCCCTGGTAGTGGATTAAATTAGTTAATTATCTGGTTGGGAAAAAATCTATGCCAGAAGCTTGATATACTGATGGTACCCTGGATTATCACCTGTTGTTCCTTCTTCTTGAATTCTTCTTTTCATCTGAATGGGTGTAAATGCTGGGGCAGTTGTAGTGAATCAGTTTGTGTTTCATGGCAACAGCTGGCACAAAATAGGGCCCAAATCAGTGAATTCAGCAAAAGCCTCCATGGAAACCCTGAGGTTTTTCTCATGTCAGAAAGAGCTGGAGCCTCCACACTCTCCTGAGGTGACCCCCAGAAGCAGATAAGAAACCACCCTCCGCTTCCCAGCAAATCCCCCAAAATGAGCTGCCTAAAGGAAAACAGTCACCTGCCTTGGGGACACTTTTGGTGGCACCAGCATCCTGCACAGTAGCATCACTGGGGTCTCACGGTGTGGGCAGGTCCAGACCTTGCAGAGACCTGTGCACCAGTGATGTACGGGGATGCGCTGAGACGCAGCTACCCGCTTGCACTTCAGCAGCCCTGATCCCTGCCTAGCGTGGGACCGGCTGTGTACACACCCTTCTGTTTGCTCAGTTCTGCTTTGTTTAACATTTCTGGAAAACCTTTTTCATGGAGTCCCATGTTGCGGCTGACCGCAGGGCAGGGCGAGCTCCCAGGGCGAACTGTTTTGGAAAACAAGTCTGACCTCAGCCAGAAAAGTTGGTATTTTAACATTTTTCCCCTTCACTGCCCGCATGAAATCGTGATATCTCAAATTTGTGGTGATAGGAATGGACACGCGCCTCCACCCGCCACACTCAGGCTGCTCTCCCCGGTTGGGGTTGGTCCACCGGGATCCTCTTCGTGGTCAGCCAGCGTGGTTCACGTAAAGCAGCACAGTCCAGCAGAAGATTGCTGTCGCAATCTCATCAGAGCACAAAAATAAAAAGAAAGATTCAGGATGAGCATGGCTTGTACCTGGGTCTTCTGCCTCTGGGGAAGGCAAGTGTTTGGCCAGGAGGTGGCTCAAAAACTCTGTCCTGGACCTAAACTTCTCCCAACAAAACTTTGGTGAAGGTGCACCCTACGAGGGGTTGTGGCTTCCATGACATGGTTTTTCTGACAAAAATAAATAATGTTGCTTAAAATTCCTGACCCCATGCAGTCCTGGAACAGGTGGCGAGCTCCCATAGTAAGAACTAGATCATTAAAACTGTACTAAGATTTCAGCCCTTGCGGGTTTGCGCCCATTGCTTCTTGTATTCAGATGAACCCCAAACTCAAAGCAAAACCAAGTTGAAAGAGAAAAATTTCATCAATTATTTTTCTCATGAAAACCATATGAAATTCTGACTTTCTCATTTTTTCAACGTGAAGCCTTTGATCAGTCCTGCCTTGTGAACTTTTGATCAGCCTGGTTTAAAATGAAATCCAAGACTGGGCACATTTTGTGTGGTCTCTGATTTCAAAGTGAAAATTTTTCATGTCTGTACTAACCATGTTATTCCTGGGCTGTTATTCACAGTCGCTCTCATAAAACCCTAGCCAAAATCTTACTGGAGCTCTTGGAAAAAATATGCTGAGAAGCCAACCTAGCCATAGCAGGATTCATTTATTATTTATTAATTAGCATAAAGCATAAAGTTTGCTGTGTTTCATTACCAGTCTGAGTTAGAATCCCCCATTACGGCACCTCCTTGCTCTGTATTTAGCTGTCTTTAGAAAATGAGACTTTCAGCCAGGGTCTGAAGTTTGGAAACGAGCTCTCTCAAAACTGCTTTCCATACTGAGACCCAAAGATGAAAATAATCTCATGACCATCCACTCCCGTAGTAAAATCTTACGCAGTTAAATCTATGAATCTCAATACCTGAAAAACAGGATTTGATGACACATGACAAGAGCCGAGTTAAAATATGTATGACTTAATACCAGCACGGTAGGTAATCTTTATCATCACGAGTGTAGAGAAGATGAAATCGAGGCATGGGGTGGGGATGGCACGGCACTAGAGTTACCTCGTTTATTCCCATCCCTTACCTGAGTTCCATTCTGAAAATAAGCCCAATAAATGTTGCTGAATTTAGACAATACTGATAAAAAAACCCCTGGTATAAGATCTGAAAAGACGCCTGTATGGAGTCAGGGATTGCTGCGGTACTTGGTGCATCCCATCTCTCTTGGTTTGCTGTCTCATTACCTAGCTTGTCGTGGGGAATTAGGAAATTTAGGCAGCAGAGCTGCGTGTTCCCCTTCAGTCTGAATCCAGCTCACGTGCCAGGATCAGACCACTCAGTCCTAAGTCTCGGCCAGGAGGATCGGGGAGCCTTCGCCCCGTGCCGTTGATGGCTGCGGGGATTAGCTGGTGAGCCTTTAAACTGCTCCTTGTTTTACATCTCATTGGAGGTAACATTTAAGGAACTTCTAGAAGTCAAGTGGCAGGACAAGATTAATTAGGATTCCTTTCTAATCCTAATTACAATGATATTTGCTTCCCACGATAGGAGGCGTTCATTATCATATGTATAAGTTTATTTCTTTAGTCTGTCTGCTTCCCTCGCCCCAGCAAAAAAAGGTTAAATAATATTTAATACATTTTTACAGTCATTAAAAAAAATCAACTCTTTTTAATCTGGTAAAAACATCAGATGGGCAGAGGAGAAAACCATTCAATTCCCTATTAATTTCCCTTGCTCTCTAATTATATGCAAATCCACCAAGCCCAGGTTTTAATTCAGCCATTCGCATTAAGAGATCAGAGAAAGATTCAAAATGGGAAAGCGGAGTTTGACATATCGTCGGGGGCTCATACAAATTCGACTGGAAGATAAATTCCACATTTTAATTAAAATGTTTATTCCGCTCTGCACAATAACGCTTGCTTGCTTTCAGAGGAAAAAAGGGGTATTAAGCATTAAAGGAACTAATTCCTCCTATCAAGAAAATTAGGATTTCTCCCAGGCAGACACAGGGTATCATCCAGGATTAGCGGCTGTAGCATTCTTTGTAAACATGTCACCCTTGAAAGTGAGCAACAAGGAAAGCTGCTATCGCCTTACAGCTGCAGGGTGTCAATAAAGCATCCCTTCGGCTCCAGAGGGGATTATCATCCTCCAGAGAGACGTTTATCATGGAAACTGGGAAATAAATGTGAGTGCAGATTAGGATAATGCAGGGGTGGCTCCGGGCTGGGCAGCGGGCAGCTCTCCCCTCTCCTATCTGGGGGTCCCCGATCGGTTTTGGGGATCCCTGTGGGGAGGGATGCCCCTCGCCACAGCCCTCACCCCGTGGACTTCACAGCTGGTTGGCAAAATTAATGCTAGGGTGGGAGCGACGTCCCAGGCTGCAGCCAGCCATCCCCATGGTGTCCCGGCAGCGATGCTGCAAAAAGCGCTGGGAGAGACCCTAGAGAAGACTCGGAGCAGCCGCGGTTCATTCATTTGTGGCCATCCATGTTGGAAATGCGCTTGACATCCGTATAAATATCAAAGGATTTCACCATAGCAAGGAAATGCATACCGGAGAACGACGATAACTATTACAAATTACCATCCCCGGTTCTTTCATCTTATTTGTTAATTAGCCGGTGGCATGTGCTTGGGCACGGCCACCTCCGACGTGTGAAAAGATCTTCTCTTGGTGTCGTCTGATGCTGTGCGAGTGTATGGCCTCGGTGGTCCTGTGCCACAGGAGAAAGCTCTCTCTGAACAAATCAGCAGCGTTACAGTATCATTATTACTGTTATTATTATTACTGTTATTACTATTATTTTTTCACAGTCACGGAGTCGGGGGTTTACTTTCAGACAGGGTGAGACACTTTTGATTTGTTGTCTTTTTTTTCAGCCAGTGACTTTCTTGCATAGTGAGACCCCTCCTGAAGCTGAGCTTTAAGACTAGCAGATTGAAAAGAAATCAAATAGAATGGAATAGAACGGAATAGAATACAATACAATACTATACAATACAATACAATACAATACAATAGGAAGTATAGTGCCTGCCAGGAGGGGCTGGCAGCTGTCCTATCCCCAACCTAGAGACAGGGACAGAAGTCCTGCGATGGGTCTCCTGTCCAGGTCCTGGGGTGACAATGGTGACACAAGCAGGACGGCGTCGCCCACGGTGGCCATGCACCCTGGCACGGCTGCGGCGCGAAGGTGGATTTCACCCCCTCTGAAGTTTAGAGAATCGAAACGCCTTAAATCACATCAGAGTTTTTTTGGGTTTTGTGTTTTGTTAACTCCCCTGCGCTCTTTCAAGTACATGGGCTGGTTTTGTTTTTGTTTTTAATGGAAAGAACAAACCCAGCCGAGCAGCCGGGAGCCCTCTCCTGATGCCCAGGGATGTGTAAGCAAACATGTGCCTCCAGAAAACTGCGTGGCTCTAACACCTGGGGGTTCCTGTTGGGCGGATTTACTGGCAGATGCACCCAGAAATCTCACCGGATTTTCCAGCTGCTGCTGTAGCGCATCCTTGGCGGGGAGGGACGTGACAGCCAGATGCCAAAGCCTCCTTGGTTCAGATCCAAGACCCAGCTAGGGTCTGGGTTTCTCAAAACCAGTGAAAGTCCCCTGAGCTGCTGGTGTCCGAGACCAGGATGCAGCTCTCACAGTGCAAACCCTCTGCATTTCACCGAGCCTTTGCACTCTGAGGTGCAGCCGGTCCCAGTGCTGCCCATTAAGCCGGGCACACGGAGGGTGATGTCTCTGGTCCTTGGGGAAATGGTGTCTTGAGCCCTACAGAAGGGCAGGTCTTGGCTCTGTGTCATACTTTTATTTTGCTTTCCTCCCTTACCCTCTTGGACATTTTCCTGATTAATTCTGGGTATCAGACTGACCACTCGTCTTTGAGAAGCAGAGTGAAATAAAGGAGGTCAGATATTATCAGCCTTCAGGGGTCAAGTAAGTGCCTTCTCATTTGAAGCCTCAAGTGTTACTGGTAATTCCAGAGTTTGCAGCTTTTGATTCAAATTCGCAGAATTACGTAGCACAAAAGCGACAGAGATTTTTTTTTTCTCCGTAGCCCAAAACACAAGAGAGGCAATAATCAGAGATGGATGTTGCAGAACAGGGGAAATAGCTGGGGGGGTGATGCAGCCCCACCGTTATATTGCCCTGGTGTTTGGGAGAAAATAGCTGGGGGTTGGTGTTGGGGTGCAGCCTCTGGGTTATATTGCCCCAGCATTTGTTTCCATGAAGCCAAGTGTCACCCTTTGTGGCAGCTGGCACATTGGGCCTGGGGGGGGGGGGCGGTTCTGTCCCCTCCTGAGCAGATGCAGCACCGTGAAGCTGCTTTTAGCGTCACAGCAGCAGCATTTCCCGAGCAAGGCGAGCGCCGAGCCAGGGGACTTTTTGCATGGTTGAGGAGGCTTCTGGAGTGAGGTGGCTCTTCTGCTGAAAGTGACTGTAAACATTGGGCAGTGATGCCAAAAGTTCATTTTTCAGGGGGTTTCTCCTCTCTGGTGTGGGACATAACTGCTTCCACACTTGCCCCCTGTCACCGTAAGAGAGCAGCCTCTGGGAGGGACTTTTGATCTTTATTTTTCCATGCCTTTTTTTTTTTTTTTTCCACAAAGAACCACCTACATCTTTCTCTTAGAAGATAAATACTTGAGAAGTGAAACGGCTCTTCCTGTGCCCGTAAACGGTGAAAAGCTCAGCTATTTCCCCTACAGAGTTTAACTTAAAAATAATAACCATCATTACTTAAAAACAGAAACCGGCAGCAGCACAGAAGGTCACTGAGAACTTTTTAAAAGTTTTGAAGTTCTTTCCCTGTATTTGTCCCCATCGTATCTGAAGCTTGGCCACCTTTCTGAGTGCTGGCGCATGGGAGGTGTTAAATGCCGGGGAACTTGTCCCCTGACGCCCAAGCCGAGTCCCTTAACGCAGCTGTGATGCATGTCCGAGTCGCAGGGGAGAGTCAGCATCACGGGAGCGAAGTTTTGCTGCTAAGGAGTGCATCCCCCTCGATGTGCAAAAAAAGAGCAGGGCTGCTCAGGTGCCTCGTTAGCATTTTCAAAGCCGAGATGGATTTTGAAGAAGCTGAAAGAAATCAGAGGGAAAGGGAAGAGTTGAGGGAATAACGCTCCGTAAACCAAAAAATGTAGAGCGCAGGGTTAAAAACCTGAGGAAGAACAATATTCAGATAAAAGCCTGAGCAAGGACAATATTTGCCTGTGTGTGTGCAATGTATATCTTAAACTGATCGGCTCCTTGCTACATTTCATATGCAGAATTAATGCAAGAATTAATAGCTGCAAATTTTCACTTTCCCCTTTGTTTTACCAGTGCTTGTAAGCACTTCTGGGCCAGCCAGAGATGGGGTGCACAGGGCAGTGATGCTCCTCTGGTCATGGGAGACATGGTCTTCTGGTCCCTGGAGGAACCCCGGCTGGCGCTGAGGGTAAGGGCCACATCCAGCCCTCCGTGCTGCAGCTGCGCTGAGTGACGCAGCCCCGGGCAGGGGCCAGGGAGATGCTGCTGCTGCTAAAATTTGGCTTTACTGGAGGGGTGCATGGCTGGGCGAGGGCAGCGCCTGAGCGTGGGTGGCTTTAACTTTCCCTGTTTCCTTTCTGCTGCGGCAGCGGGCTGGGATGATGTGACTGCAGCAAAAGTGAGAAAAGAGAAAAAAGCATGCTGAGACGAGAAATGAGTCGACGCTGCCTTCACCCACAGGCTGCCAAGGGCTCCGGCCCCGGCACTTGCAGTCAGCGCTGAAAACGGTCTGTGGTGTGGGTATTTAGGGTGATCTTTTATCGCAGCATCTTCTGGTGCAACACCACAGGGAAATGAGGGGTGAAGGTGTCTGCTGAGATGATCTGGGGCCCTGAGCTGGGAGATTTTATCAGAACTCGGAGGTACCCTGAAACTGTGCAGAGCTGGGTTGTGTCACGGGCTCTGGGTCCCCAAGCACCCCAAATGACAACGTTGCCCTGGGAACCCTCTCAGGAGCAGATCCGATGCTGTGGGATGTCTAATAATGTGGGACCTAATAGTGTCCCTAATAGCACGTCCCTAATAATTTGCTAATTTGGTTTCATGTTGGATAAAGAGCAAAAGGCATAGTGCCCCGGTAACGGTTACCTTCCGCACCAGCGGTGCATGCTCAATGCAGCCTGACCTTATACCTTTCTTTCTGTGGCACGATGACTAATTTTGCAGTGAAAAGGAATTAATTCTTCATTGAATCAGCAACAGCAAAACTTCGTAGGTTTTGTTTTTCATAGCCGGCGCGTCGACTCATCTCACCCTCTCTGAGAAGTGACGTCGAAGCAAACACATTTGGGGCAACTCGGGGCCGCACTGCAGTCCGCAGCACGAGTGCTGCACCCAGGGCTTTCACCCCGGGGGTACCCGAGCAGCGCAGAGGAGCACGGAGATGTGCTGGGAGCTCACCCCATCCATCTGCCTGCTCCGAGCTAGGACCGGCTCTGGGGGCTGCTCCCAGCAGCCAGATACCCAGTACAGCCAGCGGTACGGGGCACTCGGGCTGCCGAAACCCCGCTCTGTCTTGGCAGTG
>NW_009637437.1:10958-15558 GCF_000690535.1 Cariama cristata | reverse complement strand
ACGGATCCTGCATCCCGTGGGGTCCTTCCAGCCTCCCCTCGCCCAGGAGGCTGCTGCCAGGGCCAGCATGGCCCGGGGTGATGGGGGCATCTGACTCCGGGCATCGCAGAGGGATTATGGGGCTTTCCTCTCCCTGCAAACTCCTCTGCACCCATGGAGGGGCTGCCAGGACAGACAGTGGCTCCCACAGTACAGGGGTCTCCGGCAGGCTTCTCCTGGCTTTGCTTGCTTTGGGGCCGACCACAGGGATTTCGGCTTTCCAGAGTGTTGGCCACTGCGAGGTGTGTTCAGTGGCTGGGAGCTGAGGTTCGTGTAAGGCGGGCAGCACCGCGTTATCCTTCATGGGGAACGCAGCACCCCTTGGAGTCGTGTCCCCAGACGTGCTGGTGCCATGCACAGTCCTGACCGTCTGTCCCTGTTCCCTGGCCTGCAGGGAGTCCCCATGTGCAGGGATTCCCCCACGTGCACGGAATCCCCTATATGGAGGGCACCCATATGTGCATGGGATCCCCTGTGTTTATGGGATCCCCAATGCCTGCAGCCTCCTGTGTGTTTCAGGTCCCTTATGGCTGTAAAGTCCCCTATACCTATGAGATCCCTTATGGGTTTGGGGTCCCCATCAGCTGGGAGCCCCTCACCTCTCTGATGCTGACTGGGCAGAAGTTGCTTTCAGCTGGAGCCTGAACGCCAAAGCCGCTTTCCTGCGATGAAGCCCCAGCTGGCTCATCTGCAAGCGCACAGTCTCTCATTTCAGAGTAGCTGTTAAAACATCTTGTAAAAAAACATACCAAAGTGGCATAGCGGGATTAAGATGTCCAGAAATCCTGTGGAATAAACCTGAGTGGAGTTTTCCCCACTCAGAGTGGGGAGCCGGGTGATGCTGTGGACAATTGCAGGAAGGTGAAGTTGCAGGTTCAGAATTGGCTGCTGGTGCAGCACATCTCCTGGGGGCTTAGGGCTGACTTTAATAAAGTGAGAGCAAATTCTTAAATTCGTTCTATTATTTGAAACATATGGGAAATCTGTAAAATACAAGTTTCTTTCCTACAAAACAGCGTCATCTATGTGACTTTGCCTTAAAAACAAACTATGAAAAAGCCAGCTTTTCACTTAGGTTGTTTTTGTTCAAAATCTGGGGAAAACATAAAAACTCTTGAACTATAGTCATCAAAACTGAGAAGGGGTTATTCCTAGGAAGGATGCTTTGTGCCGGTGTGCAATAGGGCAGATCAAGATCAGCCTTGTCAGATGAAACTCCTGTATTTGGTTTGTGTAATCTGAATTGCGGCAGACAGGTTTCCTCTTCTCCTTTAATGTATTAAACCACTCGCCATGGTGCCGGCCGGGTACGCAGCCCCCACCGCCCCGTGCGAGGACCGATCCTGGGTGCTTGGTGCAGCCATCATGAAATTTAACAAAACATTTTTCACTAAATTGGGCACCGAGTGTTGGAAGTGGCAATAGAATTAAGCTGCTTTATTGTAGTTACGAATTGTCTTCTACCAGAAAATTAATTTTAAAAATTCCCATCTGCAGAAGCAGCAGTGGAGCCCAGCACTGGGGAGATGCTGGGATCCCCAGCAGCCACCCAGGCAGCTTGGTGTGGCCGCTGCTGCTTTTAACACTGCTTTCAGCTGTAGCAAGGAAGAGTTTTCACAGGTTACAAAACATTCGCTTCTTTTTATTTATTTCTTTTCCTAAACTGATCCAAGCAGAAGCAAGTTCTAGTATTTTCACAGAGCTAGAAACCCAAAGAGTTTTGCTGGCCATGGAAACTTTTTGTTTGATCGTTTCACTCAAGTTTTGACTTTTGACCTTCTATGCTACATTTTGCTGAGATTAGCTTTAAAGTTTAAAACAAAAATGCTCTGTCAAGCCAGCAAATTAAAACTACTCATTTTTAGCATGTCACAACTAAATAGATCAGTCTTAATGAGTCAAAATACTTGCTAACACAAGGTGCTTTCCAGAAAATGTTTGATTACAATCTCTCACCATTTTCTAATTTAAAGCCCACATTTTGTTTAAAAAAAAACTTCATTTATAATTCTGATCAACCAGCACCGTCCCGGCAGCTTGTATAACCCCGTGGCTGCGGATGGCCGGAGCACGCCGCAGCCCTTGCCGGGCACGCATGATGTGGGGTGGGAGCAGCGGCGAAGGATGCTGTGTCTGATCAGGCACCTCGGAGCCAAATAACATTGCGGCTTTGATCGTGAGGCTGATCCTCATGCGAAAGACCTGCTGGGTTTGTGTGTGCTCAGCAAAAGGGGAGTTTTCTAGCTAGCCTCGAGCTTCTATCGCAATCAGACACCAATGCATGAGCGGTGAGGTCTCCTAACTTTACCTTGCCAACAATTAGTCTTTCTTAATAATTAATGCGACTGCATTTTCTCTTAGCTCATCCAATTACCTCTAGTTGTTAAAGTCACTTCTTGGCTTCAAAGTGGGAGCTTCTTCCCTCACTGTCTTTTTTTTTTTAATTATTTTCAGCCAGGTTAATGGGGCTGATTAACACCGGTATGGTGATGCGCTGCAGCATCGGTGCTTGCCCCAGCACACATGGGGAGCCAACCACTTGCCAGGGAAGTGGGCACTCAGGAGAGTTGCAATTTAGCAAATTTGAGAGGGGAAAGAAGCCCTCCAAACTAGCGAAACCCATTCTGCTACTCCGTCCCCTCTGGAAATACCATTCTGGTGTTGCTGTAAATGCACCTCTTCATTTCTGGCGTGAGGTCGTGGCTGCACAGCTCATTCCCCAACCGGCCCTCAAAGGGCTGTGCTGGGAGAGGTGAGACAAAGCTGTCCTCAGAGCCCTTTCGTGTCCCTCCACGGCTGCTGAAGGACGGGAAGTGACTTGGGGTGACTTGGGGTTGAGACCGTGACACTGGGCACCAGCTGTGTTATTTTGGGTGGGTGGGTAGGGAGCAGCTCTATCACTGCTGCTCTGAGCCATATTAAAACACGACTTTGGGGAGGAGATGCAATAAAACGCTTCACCAAACCACAGCACATCGCCACGATGTCCCAACCAGCACCACCCCACGTCCTCCCAAGGGACCTGCGGGGAGGTCACCAAACCAACTGCCCTTGTGTTAGATCAGTCTGCTCAGCAGAAAACATTTACATCAGGTTAATTTTATGGCGCAAGACATTGTCAGCTGATAAGTTCTGGCTTTGAAAAGACTCTTCAGGGTTCATGTGCTGCAAATGATCTGCAGAAACTAAATCTAGACCTTGTAAAGAAGAGGAATTGATACCATTTCTCTGGCATATAGATTTCTATAAACGAGGTACGATTTCACAGCAAAGATGCGTGCAGCAGCCACAGCGCATCTGTAACAACCAGGAGCTGCAGACATGGCCATGGACTGGGGATCAACACTGAAGGAGTCTTCTCTGTTTCTCCACATCTTTGTGCAATGTTTCCTTCTTCCCTTGGTTGGTTCAATTTGAGAGACAGGTTCCTGTAACGAACTCCCTAATGGAGGAAGCGGGAGGGGAGTGAATAGCCTCTCACAGAAATTTTTGTCTTGCCTCCATCCTTAGCGTCCTTCCCCACCAGCTTTTTATGACTTTAAAGAGTAGGAGAAAAGTTTTTGAGCAAGGCAAGTGCAAATATAAAAGAGACGTGGGGAAGGTTAGCTCTTCTTACTGGTGCAACATCTTGTTTCCCATCTGAACTGATGGAAAATCTGAGTAACTGAGCTGCAATCTGTTGTACACCAAGTTACCATGTTCTGCTTTGGTGGGGAAGGACAGTCCATGCCTGTGCTGTAACCACACGGGCTCTGTGCTTTTCACTGTTGAGGTAACCTGCGGATGAGCGTCAGGACTGTTCAGCTGCCTTTGTAGTGGTCTGCATCTTCTGTCGCTGCTCCGAAAGCTGTTAACAGTCGTCAGGCAGCGAGGCTGGCTGGTGGATGGTGCTGTCCTTTGGATCAGCCACAGGGCAAATGGGAAGGAAAGATCTACCCCACTTTGAACAGCAGAAATGCTTAAGTTGAGGTTTTCAAAACAGCTCAGCATCGAGCTTGTTCTGCTCCGGGGTCATGTTAAAATGTACATGTAGAACTGCATATCCCTAATTTAGGCTTTCTGGCTCTTAAATAAGCTAAACCGTAGTTAATTTTAGAAATATCTCTGAAAAGCTATTCTTCATCCCATTTCATGGGCCAGAATAGTAAAAGCTCAGAGCTCCAAACATGTGTTTAACTAAGCAGGAGCCAGCCCAGCTCCGCTCTCGATGGGAAAACCACATAGCCCATGGCCCTGCTGCAGGACAGGAACGCCTGTACCACACCAGTTTGTGCTAGGGAGGGGGGTTGGGTTCCCAGTATCCCACTCTACACAGTAAATCTACACTGGGTAAGCATCAGGAATTAGGGTTTTCATTCATTCTTAAATGCAAACCTGCATGCCTCTTGGTTTTCATTTGCATGAGCAAACCTTTGTGGGAAAGACAGATGTAAAGCGGTGTCTCCATCGGTCTGTTTTCTTTTCCGCTTCATGGGTTTCCTCCTTGGAGCAGGGATGCAAAATGCAGGACTTGCCCAGGGCTCTCGGCCTGCTGTGGAAGCAGCTCGGAGGGGCAGGGGGG